>NC_139222.1:123024409-123121909 GCF_055691185.1 Crinia signifera
AAGGTCGACATGGGGTTTTTCACAGTTTTTTGAGCCGACATGTGCTGACAGGCGGTATTTCATGCCCTACCATCCACTAGGGCAGTGGTTCCCAAACATTTTAAAATCACGGCACCCTAGAGCATCAGAATTTTTTTCACGGCACCCCTAGTCCAAGAGTTTCTTATTCTGTAAATTGATTTGTATGTCATACATGGGTTTATTTATGGGTAAGGGACAGGATTAGCTTCTGTTTGTCCACATATTTTATTATTGGTAGCCCACCAGCAATGTTTTTGCCTTTTTCAATGACCATAAATAATTTCAATTGCCTCTAGGCCACTAATCCAAGGCACCCCTGCAAGTGTCCCGAGGCACCCCAGGGAGCCTGGGCAGACAGTTTGGGAACCACTGCACTAGGGTATGGTGGGAGAACAAAATAGTGTGGCGAGCGTAGCAAGGCACCGTGCCCGACACATTGCGAGCAGTGCAGCGAGCGATGCGAGGGGATGCGTTGCACTTTAAACTGTGTCCATGTTGACTGTGTTGACATTCAGGAAAAAAACCTGTGAAAAACCCCATGTTGACCTTTTCACTGTCGACCTAGACTTGTCGAACTAATGACCTGTCAAACTAACAACCTGTCAAACTAATGACCTTTTGACCTAGAACCATGTTGACCTTTTCCCATGTCGACCTAGACCAGGCATGTCCAAACTATGGCCATCCAGATGTTGTGAAACTACAAGTACCATCATGCCTTGCCACAGTTTTGCTATTCGGTAATGCTAAAAATGATTGCAAAGTATGCTGGGATGTGTAGTTTTACAACAGCTGGAGGGCCATAGTTTGGACATGCCTGACCTAGACCCATGTGGACCTTTTCCCATGTCGACCTAATGACTGTCGACCATCATCAGTGGCGGCTCTTACTGTTTTTGAGGAGGCTGCTTCCACTGTCACGGCCAAATTCCATATCTGCCGCACTCCCTGGCACCCCTGCACAGAGCCAACGCATGTGCAGTAAGTTCATACATACTGCGCATGCGCTGGCCCAAGCCTCCATGGGCTGCCCTTGCAGCAGCCCCCGGAGGCTCAATCAAGTTCTGGAGGGGAGTGAGAGAGCAGTAGTGCAGCAGCAGAGAGAGCACTGCTGCTGTGAGAGGAGGTGCCGGCGTAGCCCCTCCATGTGCCTGTCTGCAGGTCTACAAGCTCCCATCTGCCCTGCTCTAATGCTGGAAGCAGATGCAGCCAATCAGATGCAGGAGGGTGGGACTATGGGAATAATGGAGGAGCTGCTCTATGCAGCGGCATCAGCAGCAAACTGCAAGTAACTTCAAACAGAGCTGCCTAACCAGCATGAAGGGCAAACTGTCACTGGTGGAAGGGTGATCTTTTTGGGCCATCACCAGGTGCAAGGGGATGGAAGTCTGTCACCAAAAGGAGACACCTTGTCAGAGGGGAGTGGGTCTGTTATACTGTAGCTGTCACCTGGGTGGGGGTGGGGAGGTTTGGGTTCTCTATAGGCTGTCACATGGTGGGGAATTTTTAAAAGCTTTCACCGGTACTGCTTTCCTAGCACGGCGCCCGTCTCATTGATTGTATGCCTTAAGTTTAAGGTACTTAAGGCATACATACAATCAATGCAATGGACCCGATTTTTTAATCTCATGGATCTTATGCATCCATAAGATGCATGAGATCCATGAGATCCATGAGATAAAAATCGTGAGCCCCCAATAACCATTGTTAACGCCACCAGCACTATCAACGCCAACCCGAAGCGTGGTGAGCCCGCGAGGGGCGGCGGTATGCATCCTCCGACCTTTTCATACCCCCACTATCCACGTCAGCGTGGAGTTGATTTTATATAGTGTGTCGAGCGCAGCGAGCCAGCGAGCCAGCGAGCCCCGCGAGGGGACGCACACTACTTTACATGTATTCCACGTCCTCCGACCTTTTCATACCCCCACTATCCACGTCGACGTGGAGTTGATTTTATATAGTGTGGCGAGCGCAGCGAGCCAGCGAGCCACCGAGCCCCGCGAGGGGACGCACACTACTTTACATGTATTCCACGTCCTCCGACCTTTTCATACCCCCACTATCCACGTCGACGTGGAGTTGATTTTATATAGTGTGGCGAGCGCAGCAAGCCACCGAGCCCGAAGCGTGGTGAGCGCAGCGAGCCCCGCGAGGGGACGCGGACTACTTTACATGTATTCCGCGTCCCCTCACGGGGCTCGCTGCACTCGCCACGCTTCGGGCTCAGTGGCTCGCTGCGCTCGCCACACTATATAATATCAACTCCACGCCGACGTGGCTAGTGGGGGTATGAAAAGGTCAGAGAACACGTACCGCCACCCCTCGCGGGCTTGCTGCGCTCACCAAGCTTCGGGTTGGCGTCAATAGTGGGTTGGCGTTAACAAACCCCCCCTCATTTCACCTATGAGGGGGGTTAGCAATTAAAATTGGGGTTTTGGGGCCTTTTTACATTGATTCCAATGTAAAAATCTAGTTGATTGCGTCAATTGCATCATCTCATGCATCTTATGCCGCACAAACACATAAGATGCATGAGATGCTTGCAATGTAAAAATCTCGTCGATAGCGTCGATTGCATCATCTCATGCATCTTATGCCGCACAAACACAAAAGATGCATGAGATGCTTGAGATATCAGCCCCACACATACAATCTAGATCGTGGGCGCCATGCTAGGAAAGCAGTACCCTTTCACCAGGTCCATGTGTATGCCCTCTCTGTCACCCAGTGTGTGTGTGTGCCACTATCCCTCTCTCTTACTGTACATGCGCTGGCCCCCAGCCTCTATGGGTTGCTTTGGAAGAAATCTACAGATGCATATTCTGGGTCCCGGGCCCAGCGCATGTGCAGTATTGTCCTCGGTACTGCGCATGTGCAAAACCTGTTTTTATGGGTAGCAGGCAGCAGCACACATAGAGGCATCCCAGAGGGAGCAAACACCTCCTAATAGGACTGCCTTGGGTGAGTGGCAGGTTGAAGTCACTGTCAGTCACAGTTAAGCCAGTGCAGTTTGACAGACTTCATCTTTCTTCACACATTGGTGGATTTTACCTGGGATGGCTGCAGCCCTGCTGTCACGGCCAGTACTGGGGCGCGCCGCTCACCTGTTCATCTCCGGCGGTGGGTTCTGCAGGCCATCCGCCCGGGTGCAGGGCGGGGAGCGCGGCGTCCAGTTTTCCCGTCCGCGACCATCTTCCTGGGGCCTCCGGTGTGTGCTCCCGGTGAGGGAACTAGCAGTAGGCGTTTGTCTCCAGCCCGGGCGCCGCCATGTTGTTGTAGCCGGCCAATAGCGCCGGTCCTCAGTTCAGCTCCACCAATCAGGATCTGCCTAGGAGGATAAAGCTGAGCTTTCTGGGGCATACAGACGCCAGTGCCTTGTTGTCAATCCCTTGGGAGGAAGCTTCAAACTGTGCTCCAGCTTATGCTCTTTGGTGTTCCTGTTTCCCAGCATTTGTTACCTGGAAGCCTGGACCCATATCCTGCATTCATTAGGTGCAAGTTCAGCACCTGTTACCCAGCACCTGTCACCTGGAATCCTGCAGTTGTAACCTACACTCATTACCTGCAGTTCAGCACCTGTTACCTGGAATCCTGCACTTGTATCCAGCTTTCAGTACCTGCCAGTCATCTGTACCCGCTGCCAGTCATCAGTACCTGCTGACAGTCATCTACATCTGCTGTCAGTCATCTGTACCCGCTGCCAGCCATCTGTACCTGCTGACAGTCATCTACATCTGCTGCCAGTCCTCTGTATCCGGTCCAGTCATCTGGTAAAGGTTCCTAGACAAGTCTTCTTCTTCACGATCCGGTCCAGTCATCTGGTAAAGGTTCCCGGACAAGACTTCTTCTTCTTCACGATCTGGTCCAGTCATCTGGCAAAGGTTCCCGGACAAGTCTTCTTCACAATCTGGTCCAGTCATCTGGTAAAGGTTCCCGGAAAAGTCTTCTTCTTCTTCACGATCCAGTCCAGTCATCTGATAAAGGTTCCCGGACAAGTCTTCTTCTTCTTCACGATCCGGTCCAGTCATCTGGTAAAGGTTCCCGGAAAAGTCTTCTTCATCACGATCCGGTCCAGTCATCTGGTAAAGGTTCCCGGACAAGTATTCTTCTTCTTCACGATCCGGTCCAGTTATCTGGTCAGAGTTCCCGGACAAGTTTCTTCTTCTTCACGGTCCAGCCCTGTCACCTGGTAAAGATTCCTGGACAAATCATCCTCATTCTCTGTGAACTCCATCCCAGTTGCCCAGTTGTCTTGCTGGGTTCTCTGCTCCGCAGCTTTCCTAGCTGGCCTTATCTTCCAGTGCTTCTTCTATGAGAAAGACTTATATCAAACCTGCTACTCTTCAGTCTCCTCCAGACCTGAATGAGGCCCGGAGGGTAGGGTGTCACTGCTTCCAAATATGAAGGTACTCCTCACTACTGTCGGGGGTTTATAAATCAATGCGGGGTGCATTTCTCCCTGCAACCAATGAACTTTCCTTCTGACCGAACCTAAGTGGCCTATATCGTATCCCTATTGTCAGGTTCTGCTTTAGATTGGGTCTCCCCACTCTGGGAGAGCAATGACCCTCTGCTCTCAAAGTATACAGATTTTATCTCTCAGTTTAGGAGAATTTTTGACAAACCTGGGAGGGTGAGAAATCTTGCGGATTCGTCAAGGATCCCGTTCTGTGGCCCAATACATCATCCATTTCCAAACGGTGGCATCTGAACTTAAATGGAATGAGGAGGCCATCATTTCCACCTTCCTGGCAGGGTTGTCTGAACGCATGAAAGATGAACTGGCTACTGAGATATCCCCACCTCATTGGGAGAGATCATATCTCTTTGAAACAAGCTGGATCTTCGTTTTCGGGAGCGTCAGCTGGAGAGGTCCCGTCAAGATCGGAGCAAGTTATACTCTGCTCCTCATCTCCTTCTCCTCCTTTAATTTCTTCAGATGAGCCAAAGCAGATTAACCGGAGAATAGCAGAGGTAGTGCCAATATTCAAAAAAGGAAAAAAGGAAGATCCCGCTAATTACAGACCCGTTAGTTTAACATCAATTGTGGGTAAACTATTTGAAGGATTTTTAAGGGATAGTATCCAGGAATATTTAGATCATCACCTTCTACTCAGTACTAACCAACATGGGTTCGTGAAAAATCGTTCATGCCAAACTAATCTACTAGGGTTCTATGAAGAGGTTAGCAAAAACCTCGATAATGGAAATGCTGTAGATGTGATTTTCCTAGATTTTGCTAAAGCATTTGATACTGTCCCACACAAGAGATTGATTAATAAAATGGAGAACCTAGGATTGGGTGAAAATATCTGCAGATGGGTAGGGAATTGGCTATGTAATAGAGAACAAAGAGTGGTTGTGAATGGTGCCGTATCAGATATGATACCGGTACTAAGTGGAGTGCCCCAGGGTTCGGTTTTGGGGCCCATTTTGTTTAACATTTTTATTAACGATATTGGGATAGGGTTACTCAGCAATGTATCCATCTTTGCGGACGATACAAAACTTAGCAAAGTCATCAAATCACCAGAAGATGTCACCATGCTTCAAAATGATCTTGCAATTCTAGATGAGTGGGCAAAAAAATGGAAGATGAGGTTCAATGTAGATAAATGTAAGGTTATGCACCTTGGGAGACACAACCAGTGTGCAAGTTACAACCTTAGTGGAGAGGAACTGGGCAATTCCATACTTGAAAAGGATCTAGGAGTCCAAATAGACAGCAATCTAGGATGTAGTGCCCATTGTAATGTAGCTACAAAAAAGGCCAACAAAATTCTGGCATGTATTAAGAGGGGAATGGAAACTAGGGACTCAAGGGTAATTATGCCACTATATAAAGCATTGGTGAGACCTCACCTAGAGTACGGAGTACAGTTCTGGGCCCCACACTATAAAAAGGACATCATAGAATTAGAAAAAGTCCAAAGGCGAGCAACAAAGCTTATTAGGGGAATGGAGAATTTAAGCTACGGGGAGAGATTAAGCAATTTGGGACTATTTACATTAGAAAAGAGACGTTTAAGGGGGGACATGCTCAACATGTACAAGTATATCAAGGGCCAATATAAGGAACTGTCACACACCCTATTTTCTACTAGAAAGGAATCTAGGACGCGAGGGCATGAGTATAGATTAGAAGAAAAAAGATTTCATTCAGCTAGTAGAAAGAATTTCTTTACGGTCAGAACAGTCAAACTCTGGAACTCTCTTCCCAGAGAGGTGGTAACGGCTGGCTCATTAAATGCGTTCAAGGCAAAGTTGGACAAACATTTACTGGAGAAAAACATCCATGGGTACAAATAAGAAATATAATTTGTCTGTAAAATACCAGAACCAACCAAATCAGCAATGGATATCTATACCAGGTTGAACTAGATGGACGCAAGTCTTTTTTCAGCCTTACCTACTATGTAACTATGTAACTGTACCCATTTAACAACAGAATTTATGTCTGTATTGCGGGAGCCCGGTCATCTTCTAGCCAAATGCACTCGTTGTCCGTTAAACTCCCGGTCCTAGTTGGCCTTGGAGAAGCCAAGCTAGGACGATATAAGAAATCTCCACCCAAGTCAGACTCTTTGCTCTCAATACAATTTTTTTTGCCTAGTGGTCCGCTTACAGTATTAGCTCTCCTGGATTCTGGAGCAGCAGCAAACTTTATGTCTGCACAGTTTGCGTTCCATCATCATTTGAGTTCTCAGAAACTTTCTCAGTCGCTCCAGTTATCTGCCATGGATGGAGTCTTATCCCTCAAGCCTCCATCACCAGCCAGACCACATCCATCAAAATTCAAGTTCAATTGAATCCAGTAAGTCGCTCCAGTTATCTGCCGTGGACGGAGTCTTATCCCTCAAGCCTCCATCACCAGCCAGACCACGCCCATCAAAATTCAAGTTGCCATTATTTTGGGGTTTCCATGGCTCCAACAGCACTCCCCAAACATCGATTGGGGTACTGTCACAAATGTACTTTGACTACCTGCCTATTCAGCTCGGGAATTGGCTAGACCTAACGCAGAGGTGCGGAGTCTAACCGTGCCGAGGGTTTTCTGCCAGTGACCCCACCAATTGGGATTTGGGCTTCTGCGGCACTTGACACGTCGGTCGCGGTCCTCTGGTTAGGTTTCCCTTTATGAGCTGGAGGCCGGGAGTAGGTAATATGGAGAGGAGGTCGTCTAGCCGGGTCGGTATCTATACGGACAGTTAGGAGCCCAGGGGAGAGGCAAAGAAGGTCCAAAACAAGCCGGGTCATACACGGGAGACACTGTTTGCAGTACACTGGGATGAGACGGAGGAATGGTCGGGAGTAAGCTGAGGTCATACACGGAGAGGTCAATGGAGTACCAGGGGTTAAGCGAGAG
Organism: Crinia signifera; assembly: GCF_055691185.1. NCBI lineage: Eukaryota > Metazoa > Chordata > Amphibia > Anura > Myobatrachidae > Crinia > Crinia signifera. Next base: position 123,031,800 of record NC_139222.1, read on the forward strand.
GGTTGTCAGGAACTAGCCGGGTCAAAACGATAGTAAGTCTGATAAGATACAAGGCACAGGAACGCGGAGTAGGTGTGAGCCTATACTCTGGCGGGGTTTACCTGTCAGGGACTTCCTTTTATCCCTGCAGGCAAAACCCCTAATTTCCTGCCTGTACCTTTAAAAGTGCATGAGAGCGGCGCGCGCGTCCCTAGTGAGCGCGCACCCGCCTGCCCGACAGAGCCCTGCCTCCTGTTTCCTTCGGCGCAGCCGGGAAACTTCTGCTGCCAGCGGGGAACCCAGCGCCCTGACCCGGACAGCCCTGCACGCAGCCCCAGACCCGCCGCAGCCGCCGCTGAGCCCGGAGAAGGCGCCCGCACCACCCATGCCCCCGGACCCGGTAAGTGACCACCGCAGTCCGGGAGGCTGTGACAGGTACAATGGAGGTTCTCTCTTGGGGAACGAACTGTCACTATACCCATCTTCCAAAACTGTTGCCAGTCCAGTCCACTACTTCTACATCTTCTGAGCTTCTTCCTCAAGTCTATAAAGCCTTTTCCGATGTCTTCTGTAAAGGATCTGCTGACAAGTTACCTCCTCATAGGCGCTGGGATTGCCCAATCGATCTTGTCCCAGGTAAAACTCCTCCAAAGGGTCGAACCTATCCTCTCTCTCTTCTGGAGACTGAAGCCATGTCCCAATATATCAAAGAGAACCTGCTGAAAGGATTCATTCGGCCTTCTACATCACCAGCAGGGACCGGGTTCTTTTTTGTTAAAAAGAAAGATGGGAGCCTGAGGCCCTGTATTGACTATAGAGGTCTAAACAACATCACCATTAAAAACAAGTATCCGCTTCCCTTGGTAACCGAGCTGTTTGACCGAATTAAAGGAGCCAAAGTCTTCACCAAACTTGACCTCAGGGGAGCATATAATCATGCGGGGGAGGCTTGCTGGGACTCATAGTTCCATGGTATAAGATAATAGTTTATCATCTATTTTTTTTACACAAGTATCAGCTCAATGCCCACCGCTCCCCAGGGGCATCGAGGACAGCCCCGGGCTTCAGCATGGGCAGGTAAGTTCTGGAGGGGGGGCCCCTTCTTTGGGGGATGAATGCTTTGGCCATTGACTTGTATAAAAAGTCTCCCCCCGGCTGTGGCATTACCCTGCTGGCTGGTTGGGCCCGGTGCTGGTTCTTGAAATACGGGGGACCCCTACTCATTTTGTCCCCCCCATTTTGGGAACCAAGACCGGTCCTTGAGCCTGGTGCTGGTTTTATAAAATCCAGGGGAACCCTATTTGTTTTGCCCCGTGATTTTATGAAACCAGGACCGGCTCTTTGAGCCCGGGGCTGGTTATGCTCAGGAGGGGGGACTGACGCCGTTTCTTTTACGTTTTTTTTTTTTACCAAAAATCGCAAGTTTTGAAATGTGCACATTTTCATGACTGAAAATGCACACATTTCCATGACTTAAAATCGCCACAAATCGCACCATACCGCAATTTTTCCCCCCTAATTCACATTTCATTAAATATGCGGATTACAAGGGAAAAATGCTAAAAAAAAAGTGCGATGTGTGGCGATGTGGTGTGATTTTTAAAATTGCGAAAAACTCACATTCTATTAAATGTCACCCAATAAGTCCAGTTCTAAGTCCTACAGTTTTTGCAAAGACCTCTGTGCTGTCCATTCCTTGAGGGAAGACGTTTGTTGATGTTGGTCTCAGACCGTCTTTATTACAGTGGGCTCACTCGTCTCTTTTTCTGGCCATTCTGGAATAAAAAAAAACCTTAGAGTTCATCAAAAGAGCATATTGAAAACAGACGTCACTGACTTCATCTCATCGTGTATCCAATGTTCTCGTCACAAGTCCTCTCGTCAAACTCCTGTTGTTCTTCTTCAACCATTGTCTATACCCAAGTCACCATGGTCACACGTGTTGATGGACTTCATCACTGATTTACCTCCGTCACAAGGGTTCAACATGATCTGGGTCGTCATTGATCGCTTCTCAAAGATGGCTCATTTTGTTCCTCTAAAAGGCCTTCCCTCTGCTCCTAAATTGGCTCAAATATACATTACTGAAATATTCCGGTTACATGGACTTCCGAGAGCGATTGTGTCTGACAGGGGGGTACAATTTGTGTAAAAGTTTTGGAGGGCATTGTGTACTGCTCTACAAGTGAAGCTGAATTTCTCCTCGTCCTATCATCCGCAACCTGATGGCCAAACAGAAAGGGTGAACCAAGACTTGGAGGCCTTTTTGCGTTTGTACCTTTCCTCTTCCCAAGATAATTGGAAGGAACTTCTGCCATGGGCCGAATTTGCACATAACAACTCTTACCACTCTTCCACTGAAAAGACTCCGTTCTTCATTGTTTATGGCCACAATCCACGTGTTCCAGAGTTTCAAAGTCTTCCCATTTTTAATTTGCCGTCAGTTAATTCTTCTGTTCAGTTCTTCTCAAATGTCTGGAGGAATGCCCATGCTTCTTTAAGAAAAGCCCCTCAGTGGTATAAAAAAAAATTCTGATAACCACAGGTGGGCAGTCCCAAAACTCAAAGTAGGTGACAGAGTTTGGCTCTCCACCAAAAATATTAGACTCCGGTTCCCGTCTATGAAGTTTGCACCTCGATTCATTGGTCCATATGCAATTACTAACGTGATATCTCCTCTAGCTTGCAAATTACAACTGCCTTGTTCTTTGAATATTTCAAATACATTCCACATTTCTTTATTAAGACCATTGGAGTTCAATCGCTTCCAGAATAAAATACCCAAGTCTCCGCAGCCTCAGTCTCGTCACGATGTAGCCTTCGAAATAAAAAATGTGGTTAACTCAAGGATTCATTCTGGAATAGTTCAATATCTGGTAGATTGGAAAGGCTACGGTCCAGAGGAGTGTTCTTGGGTGGATGCCTCTTGCATCGATGCTCCCATACTTGTCCAAAAGTTTCATCAACAGAATCCAAGAAAACCATGGAAGTGTCCAGAGTCCACTTCGAAAGGGGGGGTGCTGTCACGGCCAGTACTGGGGTGCCACCCTCACCTGTTCATCTCCGGCGGTGGGGTCTGCTGGCCGTCCGTCCGGGTGCAGGGCAGGGAGCGCGCCGTCCAGTTTTCCCAGCCGTGACCATCTTCCTGAGGCCTCCGGTGTGCGCTCCCGGTGGGGGAACTAGCAGTAGGCGTTTGTCTCCAGCCGGGCGCCGCCATGTTGTTGTAGCCAGCCAATAGCACTGGTCCTCAGTTCAGCTCCACCAATCAGGATCTACCCAGGGGGATAAAGCTGAGCTCTCTGGGGCATACAGACGCCAGTGCTTTGTTGTCAATCCCTTCAAACTGTGCTCCAGCTTATGCTTTTTGGTGTTCCTGTTTCCCAGCGTTTGTTACCTGGAAGCCTACACCTGTATCCTCCATTCATTAACTGCAAGTTCAGCCCCTGTTACCCAGCACCTGTCACCTGGAATCCTGCACTTGTAACCTACACTCATTACCTGCAGTTCAGCACCTGTTACTTGGAATCCTGCACTTGTATCCAGCATTCAGTAGAAATGCCCCCCCATTGTTAACGCCACCCCATTGATGAATGCCAACCCGAATGCCAACGCCACCCCACTCATTGATGAATGCCAACCCGAAGCGTGGTGAGCGCAGCATGCCCGCGTGGGGCGGTAGTACGCGTCCTCCGACCTTTGATTTTATATAGTGTGGCGAGCGCAGCGAGCCACCGAGCCCGAAGCTTGGCGAGCGCAGCGAGCCCCGCGATTGGACGCGTAATACCTGTGAAGTAATGCATGTCCCCTCGCGGGGCTCGCTGCGGTCGCCATGCTTCGGGCTCGGTGGCTCGCTGCACTCGCCACACTATATAAAATCAACTCCACGCCGACGTGGATAGTGGGGGTATGAAAAGGTCGGAGGACGTCTATCAGGCAACTTTCGCGGCTCCTGATTGGCCGCTAGGCGGCCAATAGAATCATTTGGATGAGAGGCAAGGAAGATTAAACATCTCTGCGCCTCTCATTCCACTCGTCACACTATATAAAATCAACTCCACGCCGACGTCGATAGTGGGGGTATGAAAAGGTCGGAGGACGCGTACCGCCGCCCCTCACGGGCTCGCTGCGCTCGCCACGCTTCGGGTTGGCATTCATCGTGGGGTGGCGTTAACAATGGGGGGCATTTCACCCATCAGGGTGGGTATACAATGAAAATTGAGGTCTGGGGGGCATTTAACATTGGGCCCAATGTAAAATCGGGTCCCAGGGACCATTTTACATTGGTTCCAATGTAAAACTCGCATCGATCGCGTCGATCGCATCGCATGCGATTTGGTTGCATGCGATGCGATTGACGCAATTTTTTAGGACCCGATGAGTACAATTAAAATCACAGGCGCCGTGCTAGGAAACAAGTACCGTTTCATCTTCCGCGCCTCTCATCCAAATGATTCTATTGGCCGCCTAGCGGCCAATCAGGAGGCAACTTTCGCGGCTCCTGAATAGAATCATTTGGATGAGAGGCAAGGAAGATTAAACATCTCTGCGCCTCTCATTCCAATCGTGTACCGGCGGCGGAGACGGAGAAGATGTCTGGATGTTCGCCAGAGGACCTGGGTGAGTAGAATTTCCTTCCACAGATCCCCCGTGGATTTCTTCGGATCCAGGACCCCGGACTCTTCAGCCCTGGAGCCCCGGACCAGCCCCGGAACCAAGCCACCGGATCGGACAAAGGGACCTACCGACGGGCTCAATATAGGTAAGTATCAGTATGTGTAGGCTTTGTATGTATTAAAGTTTTATTTTAAATGGGTGGCAGTGTGTTTATTTAAATATTTATTTTACTGTGGAACTACAAGTGCCAGCGGGCCCTTTAATGCCCCACATGCTGGGACTTGTGGTTCTCCAAGTCCCAGCATGCGGGGGAGGCTTGCTGGGACTCATAGTTCCACGGTATAAGATAATAGTTTTTCATCTATTTGTTTTACACCATTTATCAGCTTGATGCCCACTGCCCAGGGGCATCGAGGACAGCCCCGGGCTTCAACATGGGCAGGTAAGTTCTGGAGGGGGGGACCCTTGAGCCTGGTGCTGGTTTTATAAAATCCACGGAACCCCAACTTGTTTGTTCCTGTGATTTTATGAAACCAGGACCGTCTCTTTCAGCCCGGGGCTGGTTATGCTCAGAGGGGGGACCCCACGCCGTTTTTTTCCCTTTTTTTTTTTACATAAAATCGCATGTTTTAAAATGCGCACATTTTCATGACTGAAAATGCGCACATTTTCATGAGTAAAAATCGCCCTAAATCGCACCCTATCGCACTTTTTTGCCGCAAATTTGCATCTTGTTACATATGCGAATTCGCTGCAAAATTTTTTATTTTTTATTTTATTTTAATGTGCGATTTGGTGCGATTTTTTTCGCACCCTATTACATTTCGCCCACTGTTACTGGGCAGGAACATATGTATAAAATAGTATATTTTACTCACAAAACATATATATTTTATTATTCAATAACATAACTTTACACATAGTACATATGACAGTGCAACAATGATGCAGTATCTGTGTGTATGTTCAACAAGGCATATATTATTTAATATGAAAAGGCTATATTCACTCCAATGTTTCAGTTTAATATACTGTATAAACTATCATCAGGGATGCATCGTTCAAACAGAACATGGAGCTCCAGCCCAGCTTCTTAAAGTCCTCCTTAAAATCCAGTCCAGCGCCCCTATCACACATATATGTGTGTATGTAATGCTGTTATCATGCACATCAGAGGCGTAACTCTGGGAGGCAATGGAGTCATCTGCCACCGGGCTCCTGCTCCCAAGGGGGCACCTCTCCTCCTTTCATGTTTGAATCAGTTAATTGAAAGCCATCAATATCGCTTCTGTGCCTGATTCCCCCTCCTAGCAGAGACCATAGACGACATGCTTTCTTTATATTTAGCATATTATACATAACATACTTACACACACACACATGCATACATATATTTATATAAGGTGGTGTGTTTGTGTGGAGTTTGTAGGCACCTGTTAGGACTCTGTAGGAGTTCAGCAGACCTGCTCCCTGATTCTGTTGCCCCAACCTGGAGTCCACGAATATGTGCAGAGCTAGGCTTCACCTTTAACCATCCTGGCTGTAAGGGCGAATTAGGTCCGCCCAGACTCCGTTACAGTCAGGTCTTAGGAGGGGACAACGTATTCGTGGAGACAGACCAGTAGCAAAAGGATATCTAACTAACCCCGGAATTTGCAGGCCTATGATGACCCCTAAGGCAAAACAATATGCAACAATGCACAGTGATGGAATATAAAAATACAATAGGCAACAATGCTCAAAGGGTGGTATGAGATAATAACCAATAGCAACAATGCACTGAAGATGGAATAAACCATAAAATAGTAGCAACAATGCTCAGACGATGGTACCAAATATACAACAACCTCTACTGAACTACCCTGCACTGCTAGGGACAAACCCCACAGTGCAGATACCCAAGGTGGTAAATGGATAATCAGGAGACAGGAGGATAGCATGAATGGAACTCAGGAACAGAATCTCTAGGAAAACAGCAAGGGAGTTCAGGAACCAGGAACACCACTGGAAATGCGAGGCAGGGTCCAAGTAGCTATAACCGGCGTCTGTGCCCAGCAGACGCCGGCTATTTATTCAAATCTCCTGCCCCGGCAGCTGCTGATGTCAGCCGCACTGGGGGGCGCTCGCTGGGCGGAAGTTCGGGGACATTTCTGAGCGACGCCCAGCAGCAGGGAGAGTGAGGGCGGAAGTTTGGGGTGCTGCTTGGCAGGAGAAAGTCGCATGAGAAAGTCCGGGACGAGACGATGTCAGAAGGCAATCCATGCAAGTGAAAAATGTGAGAAAAGAATAAAGAAGCCAACAATTGGGCAGAAGGCAGATCAGCCAATGCAACAAAATGTGCCATCTTGCTAAACCTATCCACTACTACCCAGATGGTGTCGTGAACCGAGGACTGTGATAAATGTGAGACAAGAATAAAGAAGCCAACTTTTGGGCAGAAGGCAGATCAGCCAATGTCCTTTTTCATAGAAGGCCACCAGACAGCTCTGGACAGCAAAGAAAATGTCTTCTCCACCCCAGGATGTCCCGCAGACTTGCAATGGTGAAATTCAGATTTTTTTTTTTACGAAATTCCAAAGGAATACAAAGTCTACCCTCTGGACTGGACTTAGGTGCTGTAGACTGAGCAAGAAGAACCTGATCTAAAAGATTTTGTGTAAGACCAACAATGATACATGAGGGATGGAATGATTGGTTCCTGCTGAATGTGAGGATCCTGGACTGCAGCAAAACTTCTAGAGAGGGCAATAGCAAGCATATTCTTTAATCCCGGCCTGTAGGTAATGATAAAGTTGAAGCGGGCAAAAAACAATGTCCACTTGACTTGTCTAGCATTAACCCTCTTAGCTGACTGGAGGTATGCCAGATTTTTATGATCTGTATATATGGTGACCTGAAACTTAGCTCCCTCCAGGAGCCAAGGAGTTCTCGATTACCCACATCATAATTGCATTCAGCCGAGGAGAACTTTCTGGAAAAGATGCAGGAGACCATCGAGCTCATCTACCTGAGAGAGAATGGCTCAAATGCCAATCTCCAAGGCATCTACCTCCAGAACAAAGGGGAGATCCGGATTGGGATGCCTCAAGATCTTGGCAGACACAAAAGCAGATTTCCACTTCTTAAATGCCTCAACAGCAGGATCAGGCCAGAAGGAAGGATCCGCCCCTTTCTTGATCAAGGCTACAATGGGTGCCACGATGTCCGAAAATGAAGGAATGAACCTTCTATAATAGTTGGCAAAGCCTAAAAATCTCTGTGTGGATTTGAGGTTGGAAGGCTGTCTTTTATGGCTTGGACCTTCACTGGGTCCATTAGGAAACCCTTAGGAGAGATGATATACCCTAAAAAGGAAATCCTATCTACCTCAAATTCACATTTCTCTAACTTAGCATAAAGATTATTCTCCCTCAACTTTCGAAGGACAGCACAAACGTGAAGACGGTGCTGTTCCAAAGAAGATGAAAAAATTAGAATATCGTCAAGATATACTACAACGAAAACTCCCAAAAAGTCCCTTAACACATCATTAATCAGGTCCTGGAAGACAGCAGGTGCATTAGCCAACCCAAAGGGCATAACAAGGTACTCATAATGTCCTGAATGAGTGTTAAATGCTGTCTTCCACTCATCTCCTGCCTTTATACGAATCAGATTATAGGCACCTCTGAGATCTATTTTAGAAAAAATAGAAGCCTTGCGTAATTGATCTTATAATACTGAGATTATGAGAGGCAGTTGATAAGAGTTTTTTAAGGTGACAAGATTCAATTGTCTGTAATCTATACACGGGCACAAGGAGCCATCTTTCTTTCCTACAAAAAAGAAACCGGCTCCGACGGGAGATTTAGAGGACCTGATTAACCCTTTCTTGAGGTTCTCCTCAATGTATTCCTCCATGGCCTTTTCTTCAGGCAGACATAGGGAATATAGGAAATACAATTAACCCTTGGGCAATTTGGCATTGGGGAGAAGGTTAATGGCACAGTCATAATGCCGATGAGGAGGCAGGGTATCGGCCTCTTTTTTAGAAAAGCCATCAGAAAAGGCAGCATATGGTTTGGGTAACCCTGGGACTAATGGGGTAGTCATGCGAACAGAGAGAACTAAACAGTTTGAGGCACACTGTTTCCCCCAGCAGAGTAACTCCCCCATTTGCCAATCAAACCTCGGATTATGTAATTTAAGCCAGGGTAGTGCAAAGACTACAGGAGCTATGGGACAATGAAAGACAAAGAAAGACAATCTCTCAATATGAGTTACCCCAACATGCACATTCAGAGGAACTGTACGATGTGTAATAGCCCCTGATGGCAGACGGTTACCATCCACACCATGGACAGAAATCTCTGGGGTAAAGGGAATGAGAGGGATCCCGTGATCTCTAACTAACTGAAAGTCAATGAAATTCCCTGCAGCCCCGCTGTCAACTAATGCCTGACCCTCCCACTTATGTACAGACCAAAAAATACAAACGGGAAGTAATAGGGAGTTATAGGGAGATATTGCTGATAGGCCTGACAGGATGTCTCTCCGCATCCTCAGGCCATGGCGTTTTTCCTGATGCTCTGGGCAAGCATTCACCAGATGCCCTCTGGTCCCACAATAGAGGCAGAGTCCCTGGGCTCGACGGCGTGCCTTCTCCCGAGGAGACAAGCGGGTTGACTCAAGCTGCATGGACTCCCCAAGGTCAAGCGGTGGGTCCTCAGAGGCACTGGGGAATGGAGCCGGAAGCGGACTTCGCTCAGAGCATCTCTCACGAAGCCGGCGATCAATGCGAATAACCAGCTGCATGAGATCATCCAAGGAGCCGGGAGTACAGGACCAGACAGTCCTTAATTTGGTCAGCTAACCCCAGGCAAAATTGGGAACGCAATGCTGGGTCGTTCCAGCCAGAGCCATTGGCATAACGCTGAAACTCTGAACAATAGACCTCTGCCATATGACGGCCCTGCTTAAGGGACTGGAGGTGGGCCTCAGCTGAGGCTGCCTTATTTGGGTCATCATATAGAATGCCCATTGCTTTGAAGAAGGCATCCACAGAACGAAGGGCCGGGCTGTCTGCCTTCAGACCAAAAGCCCACGTTTGTGGATCCCCCTGGAGGAGGATAATTATTAAACCTACCCTCTGGGTTTCAGATCCCGAAGAGAGGGGACGTACTTGAAAATACAGTTTACAACTCTCTTTAAAATTAAAAAACTGATTCCTGTCCCCTGTGAACCGATCAGGAAGGTTCATCTTAGGTTCCCTAACCTGAGCTGACATGGCGGGTACAACTCTCTTAATCTCTTCTTGTGATTCAACCCTCAAAGTGAGATCTTGTAATTGCTGAGTCAGAAGGTGTAATTGGTCAGCAAAAACCTGGGCTGGCTGCCCCGTCTGGGGATCCATGACAAAACAAAAAAGGGTATAAATACTACGACCAACTTCTGTGATGTAGTTATATGGCCGGTTATAATGTTAGGACTCTGTAGGAGGTCAGCAGACCTGCTCCCTGACTCTGTTGCCCCAACCTGGAGTCCACGAATACGTGCGGAGCTAGGCTTCACCTTTAACCGTCCCGGCTGTAAGGGCAAATTAGGTCCGCCCAGACTCCATTACAGTCAGGTCTCAGGAGGGGACAACGTATTTGTGGAGACAGACCAGTAGCAAAAGGATATCTAACTAACCCCGGAATGTGCAGGCCTATGACCCTAAGGCAAAACAATATGCAACAATGCACAGTGGTGGAATATAAAAATACAAAAGGCAACAATGCTCAAAGGGTAATATGAGATAATAACCAATAGCAACAATGCACTGAAGATGGAATAAACTGTAAAATAGTAGCAACAATGCTCAGACGATGCTACCAAATATACAACAACCTCTACTGAACTACCCTGCACTGCTAGGGACAAGCCCCACAGTGCAGATACCCAAGGTGGTAACTGGATAATCAGGAGACAGGAGGATAGCAGGAATGGAACGCGTAACAAGAACTTAGCTGCAGCAGTAACAGAATCTCTGGGACAACAGCAAGGGATATCAGGAACCAGGAACACCACTGGAATTGTGAGGCAGGGTCCAAGTAGCTATAACCGGCATCTGTGCCCAGCAGACGCTAGCTATTTATTCAAATCTCCCGCCCCCGGTGGCTGCTGAAGTCAGCCGCACTGGGGGACGCTCGCCGGGCGGAAGTTCGGGGACGTTGCTGAGCAACGCCCTGACACTCGCCGCCCGTCCCGGACCTGCTAGCCGCAGGAGAAAGTCCGGGACGGCGGCAGCTAATAGCACCATTATTTATCTTGCCTCCGGGCAACTGGGACGAACTTACACCACTGATGCACGTGCTTGCATCCAACTGTGTGTGATAATAGCATTACACACACATGTATGTATGTATGTAACAATTTGTCCCTCTCCTTCTACACTGACCACACACACACACCTCTTTGCACCACACTGGTAAGATCTAGCAGGGAGGGGTGCAGGGGAAATGGTGGGGGTGTAGTCAGCATCATGACAGTCACAGTACTGACAGCGGCATCCCAACCGTCAGAATCCCAACACATTCCGCAAGTAAGTATGAGTTGGGCTGCGGATGAGGGGAAGTTAGGGTTAGGACATGGGAGGGGGAGGCTAGGGTTAGGCTGTGGGATGGGTGGGTTAGGGTTACAGTACTTACTTAAATGTATTGGTATCTCACTGTCTGTATTTGGACCATTGGCATTATGACGGTCAGGATCCTGTACCCAACCTAAAGTGCTATACCCTTCACCCATCATGAGGCCCTGCTTGCATATACCAAACACAAGTCATTTTGTTGTATTAGTATTATCTAGTTTTATTGATAAACAAAATGGATAGTGATGTAAGTTAAGCATACAAGTATTCCTCTGTATTCAGTGTACACAGGATAAATAGACCAACTTGACTTTTCTGTATCATATAAAACACTACACTCCCTAGGTCTTAATGATACAGCCCTTGCCTGGTTCACATCTTACCTATCTGATCGCTCTTTCAGTGTTCGCTTCTCTAACTCTACTTCCTCTTCATTACCTCTGTCAGTCGGAGTTCCGCAAGTTCAGTCTTAGGTCCTCTGCTTTTCTCAATCTATACCTCCTCTCTTGGCAAACTAATCAGCTCTTTCGGATTTCAGTATCACTTGTATGCTGATGATACTCAAATCTATCTATCAACCCCAGAGTTGTCACCAGTGGTTTTGGGTCGAGTCTCTGATTGTGTCTCTGCCATCTCATCTTGGATGTCTTGTCGCCAACTCAAACTCAATATTTCCAAAACGGAATTACTTATATTCCCGCCAACTAAGAACAGTTACCATCCTGACATCTCCATCGCTGTTGACAACTCGACAATCTACCCTACCCCACAAGCTCGTTGCTTAGGGGTCATCCTTGACTCTGAACTGTCCTTTCTTTCCCACATTCAATCTGTCTCCAAATCATGTTACATGCATCTAAAAAACATATCCAAAATACGACCCTATCTCACACAAGACACTACCAAATCTCTTATCCATGCACTCATTATATCCCGCATTGATTATTGCAATAGTCTCCTAACTGGACTTCCCAAGAACAGACTCTCACCACTGCAATCCATTTTAAATGCTGCTGCTAGGCTGATCTTCCTTGCAAGACGCTCATCGTCTGCTGATCCGCTCTGCCAGTCCCTCCATTGGTTGCCTGTATATTACCGTATTCAATATAAAACACTTCTACTTGCTTATAAAGCTATTAACCATACTGCACCAGCATATATCTCTGCACTTATCACAAAATATCTCCCATCTCGACCACTACGCTCTACACAAGATCTGCTTCTCTCTTCTGCACGGATCACTAGCTCCCATTCACTATTACAGGACTTTTATCGGGCTGCTCCCATCCTATGGAATGCCCTTCCACGCACATTATGACTCTCCACCAGTCTCCAAACTTTCAAGCATTCCCTGAAAACTTACCTCTTCAGGCAAGCCTATCATATTTAAGTTCTACATGCATAACCCTCCGAGGCACTTATGTATTATATAGCTTCCCTTCTGGACTTGTAACTGCTATGCTATTACTGGTGCCTGTCCTTATGTTTCCCCCCTATATCCCTATAGATTGTAAGCTTGCAGCAGGGCCCTCCTACCTCCAAGTCTGTCTGTTGTTACCCAGTTTGTCTTATCACTGTCTACTATTGTAAAGCGCAACGGAATCTGCTGCGCTATATAAGAAACTGTAAATAAATAAATAAATAAATATAAAAACTAAGGGACAAGGAGCAGTGGCGGATTCAGGGGGGGGGGCACCTGGGCACGTGCCCCTCCTGTCATTCATTTTGTAGATGAGGACCAGAGCTTTCCAACGAGTCCAGCCCCATGTCTCTAGCCCCCCGGGTACCGGAGATATCGCCTGGCAAAGCTGTAACATTTTTTCCCCATAGGATAATATGGGACCCGTCAATTCTGACCCCCACCCGGTTCCGATGGCTGCCAGTTCCCTCCCTGGCATCAATTCCAAATCGCTGGGCCTTCAATATGATACCAGGATGGTCCATATCGGTCAATCGGTTCCAGAGATATAGCGTGTAAATTGATTTTTTTATTTTTGAAATGTAATTTCATGGCTGTTCATGTTCTTTGAGGGCAGATTACTCTGGAACCAAACGGCCCAGTTTCACTGGACCAAAATCATTCAAAGCCCACTCAAAAGTTCTTCAATATGATACTTGTCTCATGTAAATGGGTCTTTTAGTTCTGAAGATATAGCCGGTTAAATGAGATAACTGGTTAAAGGGGGGGAGGGGTGGTTTTCTCTCCCCCTCACACCAGAAAATGCAGGGACTAGGCTGGTGTAAAAGGGGCCAACCTGGGAATGCATTTTCTGGTGTGAAATGGGTATTATTTCAAATAGCTGGGACCTACAGTGCTCGGAATACAGCCAGGCTCTGCCACTGTCAGTGGCTATCACTGCTGCCTGGCGGCGGCTGTCCCCCATTTACCACAAGCATGTATTCCCCGTTGGCAATGAGCATGTAATCCCACATGGCAACGAGCATGGCACCTCTGGAAATGAGCATGGAACTCTTGGCAATGAGCATGTAGATAAGCAGCACTTACTGTATGTAGCAGAATTTTTAATAGGCATTATGGTGTTTGGCATAATACATAATGGACATCATGCCGTGTAACTTAACGTGCAATGCATTATGGTGTAAATGTTTAATGCGCGTCTTTGGTGGACAATGTCCCTGTTTATGAAGCGTATTGTGAATTTTGTCTTAGGGCAGTATTCAATGAGAAAAATTCTCCGTGTTTTATGGAGAATTTTTGCTTTTTTCACCTTGGACGGAGCATTTTGCTCTCCAAAAGTGAACCACCCTATTCAATGTGAAATATTCGCCGTCTTTCTAAGTGATTTTCGCCGTCTCTTTCCGTGTAGAAATTCTCCATCTTTTGATGGAGAGCTGGAATGTGAACTTTTAAACTAAAAGGTTTTTTTTTTAATTTTGGTGTAAAAAAATCAGGTTTTTTTTTCTGTGAAGGGGCATGTTATTTTTATTCATGTGCTTATAGCACATGAATATATATTTAATTAAAAAAAAAATTTAATTTTTTTTTTTTTTTTTACACAGTGCAGCCAGCAGGGGGCCGGAGCGCTCGAGCCGCTTATTAGATATTCATATATTCACTGCACCCGATCGTTAATATGCACGATCGGGTGCAGTGAATACTGGGTCCCCCGCTGGCTATAGGGGGGGGGCAGCTTGTGCTGCCTGGGTCCCGGGGAGCCCACCTCCCCTCCACATTCCTCTGGAGCAGCCAGGGAGACTTTAATCTCTCTGGCTGCTTCCGTCCCCCGGCTCCCTGAAAGCTCCCTGCCGCGGACGCTTGTCCGCTGCAGGGGTTAAGACTCGCCGCGAGTGGCGGCGAGTCTTAAATACATTGAATAGTGGGAGCAGGAGGCTCCGGAACAGGGAGAGTGCATGGCGAGAGAAAAAATCTCTCGCCATGCACAGAGAATTTTTTTCATTGAATACTGCCCTTAATCTGTGTGGCATTATGTGAATTCTGGCTCAATCCGTGTGGCATTATGTGAATTTTGTCTCAATCCCTGTGGCATTATGTGAATTTTGGCTCAATCCATGTGGCATTATGTGAATTTTGGCTCAATCCATGTGGCATTATGTGAATTTTGGCTCAATCCATTTGGCATTTTATGAATTTGACTCAATCCGTATGTTATTATGTAAATTTTGGCTCAATCTGTGTGGCATTATGTGAATTTTGACACAATCCATGTGGCATTGTTTGAATTTTGGCTCATTCCATTTGGCATCATGTGTAAGGGGCAAGTATAATGGGGTCTAGTATTTTGTTGCATAATGTGTAGAAGTTGTATATGGTGTTGTACACTACACTCAAGGACATGCCCCCTGTTGAGCGGCCACACCCCCCTTTTCCAGAGCGCGCCTTCGGCGCGCGCACAACTACATCCTTCACTTTTGTTGCCATGGTGGGCCTGCGTACTTTAAATGCCAGGGCCTATTTTTAATCCCATTGCCGCCCTCTCTCTGCCGCTCTCTTAGCATGTACACTGGCACGACTAACACTGGCCCTCCCCCACCTAAACCCTCTTTTATCATGGTGCCCCCCCTGTCATTTTATCCTGGATCCGCCCCTGACAAGGAGCATAACACAACAGAAAAGAGATAAAAACAATGTTAACAAATTAACTGAAATTGCTAAGAAATCATTTTTATCCCCTTGGAGAGGTGGATTTAGACCTCATGGGACCCTAGGCAAGATACTGGTTTGGGGCTTTTCTCCCTCCAAACATCGATAGCACTATATTTTTGGGTCTGATTGCAGGCGTCATCGATAGAGTTACCTCGGTGTGTGCACAGTCTAACAATAAATGCTCAGCTGTGTGAACATCAGAATTGCAGACAAATCTGAACCAGGCTCTAGGTCTTTTGAAAGAAGGCTTAATACGTGTGAAACATGTAAAGTAAACTGACTGACCACAGTGGATGAAACCATTTTGTGTTACATTAACATTTTTTATCCTATCCAAAAAGCATCTGATGTATTGTCATGACACCACGCTTTATTTGTGCAATGCTCCTCTAGGAACAACTTATGGGGCTCATTGAGAGCAAAATCTTCTTCTGGTTCAGGTGCCATGATTTACTGATATTCCAGATCACAACAGAGGGGAGCTCCAAAATCATGTGTTAAAGGGGGACATTATTCTCATTAATAAATGGCACTGCTCAGTACTTTGAATTGTAGCACAATGTAGTAGTGGCAGGCAGTGGCGTAACCATAAATTTTGCTCCCCCCTGCCAAAAAGTTTGCCCCCCCCCCCCCGGGCTCCTCTCCAGTGTGTTTCCCCAGTGTGAGGTAATGACGTCACACGCATAACGGAGAAGCTGAAGCATGATAGAGGAAGAGAAACCAGCAGACACTGCTGATTCCCTTTGCTCCGACGCATCCCAGGCCGCCCCGGCACGCCCATCCACCCGCCCATCCAGGACACAGTAGCCAATAGCCGGCTCTGTGTACAGTCAATTGAATTAGTGGGGGGGATTTGTCATCTCTGCCATGGCCACACCCACGCTGCGGCTGACTCGCCTCCGGTGCTCAGCCAGTGGGCAGTGGCAGGCAGCAGCATGTCAGTGCGTTCAGCTGGTGCTGGCACCCACATAGACCCCACTGTGGCTTGCTCCCCCAAGTGGCAGCTGGGGCTGCCTTACAGTAGTTACACCACTGGTGGCAGGGATTAATGATGTGATGTACCACAATTTGCATCTTTATCCCCCTGTACTGCCCAATTCTCCATGGAAGTGGTCATGATCAATGAGGTTGGTAAGGACTCAGGTGATCACCATGATAGTAAAAGAAAAACGTGAGCTACTGTAGCTCACAAATGGGAACACATAGTCTATTAAAAAACAATCAAGATACTTTTGCATAAAAAGTATCTATTATTGCCACATTTATTCACAAGTAATATACAAAAACAAACCAAATGAGTGGGGGGTCCCCTGTATTTTAAGGACCATCACCGGGTTCCACTAGCATGGGGTGTAATGCCATAGCAAGGGGACATGCTTGCCGGGGTCCTGTGGATAAACATTACCCACCATAACTAGTCAGCCCGGGAGTTATTAAGTAGGTGCCCCCCCCCCCCCCAAAAAAAAAGGGGGTTCCCCTCCCCTCCAGGTCTTCTGCAGTGTCTTCACCCACAGGCTTAGGAGTTTTCACCTGCTATGACCGCAGCCTCCCATAACTTCAGTGTCTTTAAAAGCTCTTTACTGCTCCTCCTCCACCATTGAACTGCAGCCCCCTGTCTCGTGCTGGCTAATATAGCCAGTTTAAGGAGGCGGGCGATGCAACGGTGAGCTGTGATTGACTGGCCATGGCCATTTTGAAATGTTCAATTTTTTTACGCTCTTTCAATGCCGCCGCCGATGCCCACTACCTCTGCTGCCAATGGCTGCTACCCTCGCAATGCCCACTACAATAACAGTCATTGGCGATGCCAGGGGGGTCAGACTGACACTAAGCAGCAGTGACAGGCAACGGATACAGGCTGCAAGTATGTGACAGACTGATCTGCTGTCCTATCACATCTGTCTAACTGACAGGGTGTGCTTTGTATGGTATCCGGACTATTTGCCTACAACAAAAAGATAGACAGCCATTAGGTCGACACCATTAGTTTGACAACCAAATAGGTCGATATGCCAAAAGGTCGACATGTCATTAGGTCGACACTGCCATGAGGTCGACAGTGTCTAGGTTGACAGTCAAAAGGTCGACCTGGGGTTTTTCACTGTTTTTTGAGCCGACATGTGCCGACAGGCGGTATTTCATGCCCTACCATCCACTAGGGGGTGGTGTGAGAATAAAATAGTGTGCCGAGTGCAGCGAGGCACCGTGCCCGAAGCATCGCGAGCGAAGTGAGGGGCTGCGGTTCACGTCAAACTGTGTCCATGTCGACTGTGTCAACATTTGGGTGGAAAAACAGTGAAAAACCCCATGTCAACCTTTTGACTGTCGACCTAGACACTGTAGACCTAATGGCATGTCGACCTTTTGGCATGTCGACCTTTTGACATGTCGACCTATTTGGTTGTCGAACTAATGGTGTCGACCTAATGGCTGTCTATCTTATTGCTGTAGACAAATGGTCCCGCTTCCGCTTTGTATATGAGCTGAAGCCATGTCCCTGAAGGTGCCCATACACGGTACAATATCCTGTGCGTTTTGAACTAGATAGCATTGCATGTGATTTGCATGTGATTTGCGTGCAAAGTGATCAGGACCTAGTTAAAAAAGAACGGGTTGCACAGACTTTTGTGATGTGCAATGGGATGCCCGTGGGAGCTCACATCGCACAGCACCATTGTACAGTGTATGGGCACCTTGAGGCAGATGTGTAGGTGCCGATTCCCCATTGTTTTTCAAAGGGCTTTGCAGTTTCTTTTTCTGCCTGCGATTAGCCCTGCTCGCTGCTGCAGACAGTTTTCAATGATATCCAGGGGCGGGCTGGGCCGGGGGCCAGGGTGCCATGTGCCCCCCGGGCCGCTAAGCCAGTCACTGGCTGCGGGCCACGCTGGTCACCATCCACCTCCTCCAGGCACAGGCAGCCCTCCTGCGCTGGCCGCGGCTTCCAGAACACGGCCGCGGCTACAGGAAAATGGACGCCGGCCCCCTGCACTGAGGACATGTCCTTAGTGCAGGCGGCCGGCGGCCATCTTCCTGTAGCCGCGGCCGTGCTCTGGAAGCCGCGGCCAGCGCAGGAGGGTGGCCTGGAGGAGGTGGATGGTGATCCAGCGCGGCCAGCAGCCAGTGACTGGCTAAGCGGCCCGGGGGAGCAGGAGGGCTGTCTGTCCCGGACCCCCCAGCCCAGCAACAATGGTGAGTTGCTGGTGGGGTCATGTGTGTCGTCTCTGGCACTGTGGGGTCATGTGTGTCGTCTCTGGCACTGTGGGGGCATGTGTGTCGTCTCTGGCACTGTGGGGGCATGTGTGTCGTCTCTGGTACTGTGGGGGCATGTGTGTCGTCTCTGGCACTGTGGGGGCATCTCTGGCACTGTGGGGGCATGTGTGTCGCCCCCTGGCACTGTGGGGGCATCTCTGGCACTGTGGGGGCATCTCTGGCACTGTGGGGGCATATGTGTATCTGTCACTGTGGGGGCATATCTGGCACTGTGGGGCATATGTGTCTCTGGCACTGTGGGGGCATATCTGGCACTGGGGGCATATGTGTATCCTGCACTGTTGGGGCATATTATGTTTCTCTGGCACTGTGGGGGCATATTATGTGTCTCTGGCACTGTGGGGGCATATGTGTCTCTGGCACTGTGGGGGCATATCTGGCACTGGGGGCATATGTGTATCTGGCACTGTGGGGGGAATATCTGGCACTGTGGGGGCATATGTGTCTCTGGCACTGTGGGGGCATATGTGTCTCTGGCACTGTGGGGGCATATGTGTATTTGGCACTGTGGCGGAATATCTGGCACTGTGGGGGCAAATCTGGCACTGTGGACATCACATTGTGTGGTGTAATGGGCATCATGGTATGGGGCGTAATGGGCATTACGGTGTGGGGAGCATTGGGTAATTGCCATCACAGTATGGGGTGCAATGGGCATCAAGGTGTGCGGCATAATGTGTAATTAGCATCACAATGTGCAATCTGCAGTTACACAATACAATCAAGGTACAGGCCACGCCCCCTTATGATAGGCCACACGACCAATTTTTCTGCACGCCACCGGCGCGCACAAGCATTCAGCTTTCCAGAATGATGGGGGGTATGGGCCAGTGCTCTGGACTTGCCCCCTAGGCTAAAAGTTGCCAGCCAGCCCCTGATGATATCCCACCGCATAAATGATTTACAAAAGAACAAAATACGAATAAGATCTTTTTTTACATCGTATATGTGTGTTATTAAGATCAGCTTTGTAATTGTTATTTTTAATCATTTTTGACTGCACACCCCTCATCCTATTCTGACGGATCGGACCAAGAAAACAGATGAAAAGTGCCTCAGGGTAACTGGGACGAACATATGCCACTGAACACACTGATACTTCTCAGGAGACGAGTCACAGAAATACACAGTAGCTATCATGACACACCTCAGTGCTGTAACTAGCAACATACACAGAAGTGTGATGAGGCGCGTCGCACTGTAATTACTGCAGCAATGCTGGCATTGACAAGAGGGGACGGTCCGATGATCTGACAGGGGAGGAGGCGGGATGGAATGGATTGGGTGAGAAGAAAGGCGGCCCAGGATAGGAGACGCCAGTAATGGGCGTCGTGTAGTCGGGCGGGCTCAGAGTGAGACCCTGCAGCGCCCAGGAAGGGAACCCCAGCTCGGGATGTAGATGATAAAGAAGGGCGGGGACAGTACGGGGTTATGAGCTGATGAGGACAATGGAGGCGGGCTCGGCTCTTGCACGGCTCGGGGAGGAGGTTGGTCTGTGGGCGGAATGGGGAGGGAGACTCGGCTGGTACCGCAGGGCCCAGGGAGGCCGAAGTGCCACAGCAGGCCGGAGATCTGTAGTTGTTTTCGGGGCTGCTGGTAGGCATTGCTGGTCCCCGTTGCCATGGCTCTGAGGGAGCTGAAAGTCTGCCTGCTGGGGGTGAGTGTGTCCTGCTAGCTGCTGACTAGCTTGGACCGTCTTCTGTGATCGAATGTGACATCATGCCCTATAGAATGTATCATTCCTGTGCTGTGTACACGGACGGAGAGCTATATGGTATATGCCATGTTTCGGCTGTGGGCAGATGAACGTTCAGTCCTTGCTCTGACAGCACCTTGTCAGCCACCTTCGGGATACAGCACTGCCACATGTTATGTATTTAAACTTTGGGTTGAAATCCCAGGTCTATTGCAAGTAATATTATGCAGTGCTGCTCAATATCACACAGTATTGTCAATTATACGACAGTATACATCATACTTCAAATGGAAAAGCAAATGGTTACATCAGAATCACAATCTCTTAAGATGCCCATCCACTACTTCGGGGTATCTCATGTGATACCACGCCAACTCTCCCAGCAGCTCCCGAGCAGCTAGACTACATACAATGCATCCTATTTGGTCCTTTTGCATACAATGTATTGTTTGCGATCCAAGTCAATGCTTTTAGGATCAGATAAATCCTTGGTGCAGCAGCTCCAATCTTCGGCTCTGATCTGCGCATGGTACCGCTTATCGGATTGTAATTGAAAACAAAACACATCTGATTTGACCCTTTTCATCCGATTTCTCGGAATATATTCACTTAAGTAAATTGTGTCTACTTTCCATCCATAGGGTCTGTTATGTGGCGGTGCACAATTGGGTACTTGTTTCCTAGCACGGCGCCCATCGCATGCCCTAATTAGTGGAATGCGATGGGACACAATTTTCGTGCACTGTACATTTTTAATATCGCATCCCATGCCATTACAATGGTATGCGATGCGATTTATAATTGTACAGGCACCCTGATGGGTGATTACTATGTTAAATGCACCCCCATTGTTAACTCCACCCCCACTATCAACGCTAACCTGAAGCATGGCGAGTGACGGCGGTGCGCGTCCGCCGACCTTTTCATACCCCCACTATTCACGTCGGCGTGGAGTTGATTTTATATAGTGTGGCGAGCCACCGAAGTGTGGCGAGCGGACGCGGAATACATGTGAAGTTATCCGCGTCCCCTCGCGGGGCCTGCCACGCTTCAGGCTTGGTGGCTCGCTGCGCTCGCCACACTATATAATATCAACTCCACGCTGACGTGGATAGTGGGGGTATGAAAAGGTCGGAGGACGCGTACCGCCTCCCCTCACGGGCTCGCCATGCTTCGGGTTGGCGTTAACAATGGGGGTGCATATAATATACTGGCGCCGTGAAACTTCAGAAGTACCGATTTTTCTATAAGCAAACTTAAATAGGAAAATAGTGGAAAACTAACTGTGTCCCCACAGGTCTAAAATGCCTGCCAGTGTGCTCTTTGAGCTAATAACATTTATTGGGAGGTCAGATTTTTTCCTGAAGCTTAAATAGCTTTTTCTTTCTTTCCAACTTCATTTTCTGCATTTCGGCTGGTTTTTTCACCCTTGTAAAAACGGTTTTCTATTTACTGCTTATATAAAGGCGCGTGTGTGTGTGTGTGTGTGTGTGTGTGTGTGTGTGTGTGTGTGTTATAATGCTACAATAATAATCTACAGGAGGGGGAAAAAGGCACTCTCCAGTCTTTATGTAAAAATGGCAATTAACACATTTATTTTAACATACCCACTGGTACACCATTGACAATCGGGGACCTGTGGATACTCCATACCCTTTATCCAGATTATTTCTGAGATTTTATGAATACCTTCAGCTTAGACATTTAGTTCATTAGTTAGACATTAGTTCTCTCCCATCAGAGTCTGCCCCCCATCTCAGTTTGAACACATCCTGCCTTTCTGCTCCACTGCATAGGGGTATGGTCTCTACTCTCTTAAGTTCCTTTATAGTTCTCTCGAAGAACACGAGAGGGAATGGGAAAGGATTTGGGTCCACCCCCAGACAAGACCAAGAATCATAATTTTCATTTTTATCAAAGAGAATGCATGACAACTTGCCAGGATGTATCGGATCATCAACCTTTTGTGTTGGAGGGTTTGTGGCCAAATGAATACCTTTCTACATATATTGTGTTTGTGCTTAATTGTCAAATCTTGGAAGCAGCCTGGATCCCGTAGCACTTTCTATATCCGATATAGGAATAAATAGGACTGGTTTTATACCTTTTTATATGATAAATAAGAAACTATAAATAATAATGGGCAAGACGGCCAACTCCATCTTAGTACTCTTGGTAACCCTACCACTACCACCTCGGCAGTAAATTTAGTATGTTTTTTCCTGCATAATATATGTGTTATGATTTTTTGGGGAATTCGATTGGGTGCCAGGAGGATACGCTGCACTTAAATGCAGCAGTGATTCCTAGGCAGGGAGGACTTTTAATCAAATGCGAATCCATTCAGTCAGCTGGTAGAAATGGGAAAAGTGGAGCTGATGGTGGTGGTTTTGCCTTTTTTGCATATAACGAAGTTCCCACTCTGGGCTGTATTCAATGCTCCCAGTTTGCTGTTTTTTTTCCAGCGAGCGCCTTTTGTGTATTCAATGGTAAAAAAATTTATTTTTTTTATTTTTTGTATGCCTCTCCGTTTTGCTCTTGGCATCTTTTTTTAGGTGAACTCAACTTGCGTATTTTTTTTCTCACTGTTTATTCTACCCATGATTCACCTCTTCTTCCTCACTCCTCTGTTTGGCCTTTGAGGAGATACACAGCTTTTCACAGTCATCTGCTTTGGAATCGTTTTTTAGGCTAATTTTGCATTTTTCTGCATTTCTTTGCAATATTTGAACACTGCCTAGAAATGGATCCATTTTCTCCTTGTATGCCACATTGGTCAATGCTCGGTCGCATCAGGGGTGGCGAGCAGATGATGCGCTGAATAAGGTGAGTGGGAGGCATGGCGACAGGTGGAAAAAATAGCGGCGTACACTGTGCCGCGCTCGCCGGAGCATTGAATACTGCCCATACTCTTTTCTGATGTTTAATTTTCCATAATCTTTATAAAAAATTGTATGTAAATACACCTACATACATTCTCTATCAATAGAAGGCCTGGGTCAGGATTCATTCCAATATCTCACTAGACAGACAGAATGTTTTCAGTTTATAAAATTATGAAAGACTTGAAAGGCCCATACACACTGGGTGACTTTGAGCTGAAAGCCGCTCGAAACAGCCTGTTTGAGCGGCTTTCAGCTCAAAGCCGTCCAGTGTGTATGCCCCAGAGGTGAGCTCTGCTGCTCGCTCCCGCAACATCGCCGGGAAAGCCGCTCATCTGCTGGTAATACCAGCAGATGAGCAGCTTTGAGGACGGCTTTGAATCGTTCTGCGCTATGCAAAGTCCCCCCCCCCCTTCGTTGGTGCTGGGCAGGGGGAAAGCCGCTCAGTGTGTATGCACTGAGCGGCTTTCCCCGCAGTGGTGAGTGTCATCATCGCTGTCCATACACGCTGGGCATAGTCCCAGCGTGTATGGACCTTAAGTACTGTCAGTACTTGGAAAATCCTTAGTTTTGCCAGTCTAGAATTGAGCAGATTTGTCCGGTAAGGCTGGTTTCATACACTCCGGTTTTGACCGGACGAAAAAAGCCAGACCCACTTTGTCCGGTTTTTAGCCGGATTTCAGGACCTTTCACATGGTCCGGTTTGAAGATCCTGTGGCCCCGCCCCCTCGTCACATGGGGGTGAGTCCAAACAGTGTGACTGGCATGTCCAGTCTGACGGGGTGTACGCCCGCCCTACTCGTCACATGCGGGCGTAAGTATCCGTCAATTTCCGTGGTGTGTGTGAAGGCGCCCATTGCCTTCCACACCACACTAAATGGGTAGAACGGGACGGCCACGGCACGGCAGCCGCACGCTGCAGAGGCAAGATCCGGCTGCTACCCAGCGGCCGCGCCGTGACCGTCCAGTGTGAATGGACACAGAGCTGTCCATCACACACTGTAGGGGTGGCACGGCTTTTAAGCGTATATATGTAGATGTGGCAGGTTTAACTACTGTATCTACCATTACTCTTGAAGATTTAGGATAATTTAGGGATCCCATGGATAAAAAAATAAATTGAGGCTTTGTATAATAAGATTTTTTTTTATTCGTTTTTACCATTAATTAGTATACTGTATAACTCTGGGGTATCTGAGTATTATTTATATTGCCCTCCCTATGTTATTACTGGAGTACAACCCATAGTTAAGGTTCTAAAGAAATACCGGTACTTGTTTCCTAGCACGGCACCCACTAAGCAAATAGCTTAGTGGGCTATTCTGTGTAGGAATTTCGCATCGCGTACCGTGTATAGTGCGATGCGATGTCCATGTTAAGTGCACAGGAGTGCTTGTACAATCAAATATCACATAGGATCGCATGGCACTAAATGCGATGCGATATTTCATTGTACAAGCACCATTCATTGTACAAGCACCATGGGTGCTTACTATGACGTGATGCAATGAGATGTGATTTGTGCATAGTATTACATGTGATGGGTGCTTACAATTATAAGGACCTCTGGCATTGTTTTGCGTCACCCCCAGTATCCACGCCACCCCGAAGCGTGGCGAGCGGCGGTGGAACACGTCCTCATTACCTTTTCATACCCCCACTATCCACATCGGCGTAGAGTTGATTATATAAAGTGTGGCGAGCCCAGCGAGGGGACGCGGAATACATGTAAAGTAATCCGCTTCCCCTCACCACGCTTTTGGCCTCGGTGGCTTGCTGCACTCGCCACAATATGTAAAATCAACTCCACGCCAACGTGGATAGTGGGGGAATGAAAGGGTCTGAGGACGCATTCCGCCGCCCCTCGCGGGGCTTGCTGCGCTCGCCACACTTCGGGGTGGCATGAATAGTGCTGGTGTTTTAGGAACACATTCACACCTGCAAAATCATACAGCTGACACAGTAAAGACGACGTGTTAACTAAGAACTGTAAAATTTACTGAAAAAGATAACGATAAAGATAAGAACAATAATTAATCGATAACAATAAAGATAATAACAAAAATTAACAGATTAAAAACACTTAAAACATTAATCAGAAAGAATCACAACAAGAACATGGTCATTTTAGAAATCATTAGTCATCCTTAGGAAGGAGGGACAGTGCAAACAGGATTCTCTGAAATGGGTTATACCCACCCAATGTTTTTCTCCACATGAATTCCTGGAGGTAAGAATTAAGCATGTGGCTCGCTGTACCCCTGTGGCGCTTGTTGCACCATTTGCACACGCCCCACATCCGTTTCACATTTTGGGTATGCACCCCTGTGGACCGATCGATAAAGTTAAATCGATGGTTGACATGGGCGTGCTGATACCCAGCAAGTTCCAGCAGTTCTGTGCTGTGCCTGGCACGACATGCTCCTCAATAGCCGCCATCAATGTGGAAGCATCTCGCCTTGGCACCATAGTGAGGAAGCACTGCTCCGTTTCACGACATATTCCCTCAAAATCCCACTGCTGTGGGAGCATACGGCCAACGTTATACTTCCTTAGGACGAACATACTAGTCTACCTCCACGATGTGCCCTGGACCGCCAATACGGCGCTGTGGCTGCACCATGAGGTCCAACGAGCATGCCTCGTTCATCCATCGGTTGTACAACACAGCTGTCTTCTTCGAAATGTCCAGCTGTTCCTGGCAGAATTCAATCGATGTCATCTCCTGGGCCCATGCGTATATGAAGTGCACCAGGGTGACGAAAGACAAGCGGCACCCCGGAACCACTGGGCCGTTCTCAGGCTAACTTTCAGGCGGCATACCTTCACATGGCAGCACCACATGCACTCTTTCACTGAAAGGCGCATGACCAGCCCATTGGCGCAATTCAGCGACACAGGAAGCGGGTAGTGTCCTTGGAAGAACGCTATCGCCTCCTCCTCCTCCTCTGTCTGCGGCAGCGTGAACACTTTCATCACAGATGAAGCCATCTCAAAATCACTGAAAATCACGAAGTCTCACAAAATCCAACAAATCTCCACCAGCTCTGAGGTACACTTTTTGTCACGACAGAATATCACCTCAGAGTGATTTATGTGAGGATCTGACAGGGGGCGGGAATGACAGGGAGCGGGAACGGGAAAATCGCATCGCATGCTACTATAGCGTAACGCGATGCGATTTCAGTACGTTTGTGTACGTAATAAATCTGAGCGCCATGCTAGGAAATAAGTACCGAAATACCTAGTAAGAATCAGATTTATACAGTAGGTGGGCACTGGGGAGAATCTGGTTTCTTCTAGGAATCTATTGTTAATACTGAGGTATTTCATTATGTACTGTTAAAAAAAGTACACAAGATGTAATATGAAACACCTTCATGCCAAATGCCTTTTGGAAATGTTGCCCTGTAAGTTGATGATTTTGGGTGTATCAATATTGGTCTTTTGACTTTCAAAATACTGTATCTGTTTTCTCTGTGACCTTATTTGTTGTACACTAGTTACTGTTTATAGATATGGAGAATCTATTCAATCTCTGATATATAGGTCAAAAGGCAGGTAAAAAATGTAGAAAACATTGAAAAGTTAAAATAAAGTATTTTTCTACTATTACACAGCATGTCCTTGATTTTAAAGCCCCATAACTTACCTACCCTGGTAGGTTTGTCCTGCCCCAGCAAAACCCACCACTCAAGGGGTTAATAAAAAAAATGCAGAAAAATAAAAAATTTCACTTGCCAGATCAAAATATTGTATCAAAAGTATATGTACTTTGACATCTAACTTTAAATGTAACTTTGACATCACATTGACATCTAACTTTAAAGGGTAGCGCTGGTTGTTACACAATATTGTTTTACATATGAGATTAAAATATCGAACATCAATAAATATTGAACTGGTCCGTATTGTAGGAATATAATAATAATAATAATAATAATAATAATAATAATAATAATTAATTATATAGCACTTTTCTCCTAATAGGACTCAAAGTGATTGCATGAGCCTTTTAAAGCTCAAAATACAAAACAAACTTAAAAACTTAACAAGGGACATTAGTGAAATGCTTGGGTGAACATGAAAGTCTCGAGTCTGTTTTTTTAATGTTTCCAGAGTGGAAGCTTCTCGAATTGAGCAGGGAAGTGAGTTCCATAGAGTTGGAGCCACAGCACTGAAAGCTCGACCCCCAGATGAATTCAGGGCAATTCTGGGTATTGTTAGTAGTCCTTCAACAACCGATTGTAGTAATCGAGTGGGAAAATAAGGGATCAGAAGCTGCTGCAGGTACCTTGGGCCCTGGTCATGTAGAGCTTTAAAAGTCAATAAGCCAATCTTGAAAATTATTTGCCATCTTATAGGCAGCCAGTGAAGGGAATACAGAATGAGTGTTATGTGGCTGGAGCGGGGCTGATTGGTTAATAGCCTGGCAGCTGTATTTTGTACATCTGCAAGCGGTGCAATTATTTTGCTGGGAGACCGAGGTAGAGGGCATTGCAGTAGTCAAGGCGCGATTATATAAATGCATGTATGACTTTAGGCAGATTTTCTGAGGGCATTAAGTGCTTGATTCTGGCTATATTCCTCTTAGATGATAGAATTAATTGTTGCTGATACCTGATGTTTAAGTGTCAAGCCACTATCCATATTTTGAAGTTCTGCACCCCAAGCGTAAGTCCTGTTGGTTGGCTCTTCTGCAGTCTTGTCCTGTGACCTATAATAAGCACCTCTGTTTTATCAGGGTTCATTTGCAGCCAACTGGCACTTATCCACTCCTGTAGCTCAGCTAGACAGCCATTTAGGGTTGGTATTGGGTTCTCAGTACCTAGAGCAAAGGACAGGTATACTTGTGTATCATCTGCATAGCAATGGTAAACCAGGCCATGATGTCTGATTATTTCACCCAGTGGTAGCATGTAAACAGCAAAATGCATGGGAGATAATATGGAACCCTGCAGGACACCACATGGAAGTGGCACTGGTGATGATGAATACACTCCAGATTAAACTCTGTGACCTACCAGTGAGAAATGATTTGAACCAGCAAAGAACTGTGCCATCCAACCCACAGACATTTTTCAGGCGTTAAATTAGAATATCATGGTCCATGGTATCAAAAGCTGCTGATAGATCCAGAAGGATTAATCTTGAGCAGTCCCCTCTGCAGGTGTGGGGAGTCTGGTTGCAGCGGTCAACCAGACTCCTCACATTGACAATTACTAAACTAGTGTCCATTTGCATGTTATAAGGCCTTTATATTGTGGCCTTTAGTCTTGAGGCCCCATACACTATGCGATTTGGGCCTGATTCTGATGGATCGGGCCGTGAAATCGGCCCAAATTGCATGTGTATGACATCTAATCTGATGCGCAGTCCCACGGGCATTGGAGTCGGAGGTTGGACAGGCTGCACTTTGTGTGTGCTTTTTAGCACCCATGATATATCGCATCCGATAGGGAGGGATGTTGCGAGCCAGCGTAAACACAGAGAGGTGGGCAGGAGTAGCCGGACGCAGGTGAATAAAAAAAAAAACAGCTGGCTCCCGGCTCCTCCTGCTCGAGACTCCGCGAACCCCTCTGCCTGCAACTTCCCAGGAGTTGCATGTGATAAATCGCAGGAGATATATCACATGCAAAACTTGGCACATCAAGTGCCTACTCATATTTGAGCCCTCCCGGGGAGCTGCTGGGCATATCAGGTCTGACTTGTCTGGCCTAATGTATGGGGACCTTTACCCTAAAAAGTGTTATGAGGGGGGGGGGGGGCGGCACATCATAAAAACAGTGTACCTTTGCCCCCACCATGTGCCATTCCTGTAATGTGTACTTCCACTGATTGCACACCCTGCCAGCAGTGACCTACGCAGTGAACTCCAGCTAGTTGCCTCGGATGGTTCCACCGCAGGATGTGCTTCACGTGGTTGTTTCCATACTCTGTATATCCTATTATTACACAAGTGTCTGCTTTCCAATATATACATTGGGCCTTTTTATGGCTAACCTCCTACAGCGTAACCTTTGTAGTGCACCCAACATGGCTGCCTTATCTGGTATATGTGGATGGGATGATAAATACATGGACCTGAGCGTCTTGTTAGGACCCTAATTTATGCTGCAATCACCCCATTTTGTGTCATTTCTTCTAGGGGTAACCTATTCCACCCAGGGTAATCCTATGCAGTGTGCCAACGAGGTCTTCCTGGTACCTTACTAGGGTTGAAAACACAACACATGGAAGTTATTATCCAAAATACCTGCACCAACATTGCATTGTGCCTACTGTACTCTCAATGCTTTCTTTTATGTCTGTGTGACTTTTGCTGTATTACCTAAATCCTATGTATTTGTGTTGTTTTGATGTCTGTAAAGCCCCTTGAGTCCTGTTGGAGAAAATGCACTGTACAAATAACACCACTTCTTTACCCTGTTGAACCTGACACTTAATTATTCTTCTGCAGGATACAGGTGTTGGAAAATCCAGTATTGTCTGGCGGTTTGTAGAAGACAGCTTTGATCCCAATATCAATCCAACTATAGGGTAAGAATGTCATGATGATACTTAGTGATATTATTTGGAAACTTTTAGATCAATGAATATATTAATTATTTATAAATTACATATTCCAGAGCTTCCTTTATGACCAAGACAGTACAATATCAGAATGAATTACATAAATTTCTTATCTGGGACACTGCAGGTCAAGAGCGGGTAAGTATTGATTAATGAAACCTTTCAAATAATATAATTTTTGTATCCTTCCCGGAAAGTTCATATTATTCCGAAACTTGATCAATAGGTTGTTGGGTGTGAATAGCCATTGAATAAATCAAGAGGCTCGCAATGTTGTTCTTCAGTTGAAGACCTAGACATACGGGTAGATTTTAGGGCCAAATCCCAGGATTGGCCACCCTAGTGTGGCTACAATAAGGAATAGTGACCTGTGCCGTACACCGAGGCTCCGGAAAGAAGCATCTTGGCTAAAGTGTGTTTAGCGAAGTGGTACACCAATGTGATTTCAGATGGTAATTGGCATCCAAATATCCCCCCCCCCCTCAAAAACAATCAAACAATTGAGCTCTCTGAGGGCTGCCCTGTGGTTTAAACAATTCTGCCACCACCGCTGACCCCCGCCACCTGCTAACGCTACATCTAGCGCTACGCTACAACACTGCCCTTTGCCTGCCCTCTTCCAGCAACCGATGTGCCATCTCAAGATGCCATGCGACATCGGGTGCTGAAAGGGGGCACTTTTAGCACCACAAGATGCGATCGGGTTAGATGGACATCGCACTTTGATGTTGCATTGAATCCGATCGCATAAGTGTATGGGTAGCATTACCGCAGCGATTATGCATTATTTCCCTGCCCACAGAACCCAGTGTAAACACTGCAATGCAGACACATTAACCCCTACTGACCACCGCTGCTACAGCTTATCTGTATATCTGTGCCAGGGACACAACACTCAAGCTGTCTGCCCTGTACCCACCAGTTCAAAATATGCAGGAGAATGTTTTATACTGAATTTGGATTCCATACGCTTTTGCAATGGTAAAAATATCAACAGCATTATGTGGATGGGAGATTGTTGAAGCTTTTTTAATCTTAAGCATAGTATTGTTACCGTGCTGGCAAACTTCCAGGGTCCTGGGCCTCCTTTTATCAGCACTGTGGACTGGAGATGCTTAGAAGATGAAAGCAATCCTAATCGACAAACTATCTTGATTAACTGCAGTAGAGGCATCTAATGTGACATGCGTCTGGGAGCCCTCTCCACTGACGAAAGCTAGCAGCCAGGGAGAGGGAGGGAGGAGGTAACCTAGCAGGACTTCAAAGAGTGTTTGTATGTCCCGGCTGAAAGCAGGTGTTTTATAGCCTGGGGGGGCTTCCGCCCCATTCGCCCCCTTCTTTATCCGTGCCTGTTCCTGGGTCTAGGGAGTCTGCGTCAACCTGGCTAGAAATGTCTGTGAAATGGTGGTGACCCCCTCCTACCCATTTTTTTTTTTTTGAACCATCTCTGTCTGCCCAACAAATACTGTAGCATGACAAATGCAAATTTCTGCAGAATGGGTACTTCACACTTGCAGATCCACCCTGCTCTGTACTTATTATTTCACACCGTGTGTTGCCATTACTATAATTTCTCTTTTGTCCAGTCGGGTGACACAGCTTCTCCTTGGGATGTAGAAGGGTCCACAGGAGCCAGACACCTATGCTGAAATCCTTCCTCTGGTTGCAGGCTCCTCCCCTTCCGGATCCCATCATGCTTCAGTTCGTTTTAGGTGTCCACAGGAGTGGGTGCTATGCTCGGCTGCTCCTGCAGCCGCCAACTTTTTTCCTTTGTAATTTTACTAGAAAAGTTAGGAATCTTTATTATTTTATTAACTTAACCTAGTGCAGGTTTTTCATTTCCAGTGTCTGGAAAGATAGTGGGTAACAAGTTACCGACCAGTGTAGGGGGCGCAGTAGATATGAGGTGCTTCACCAAGCTGCAGTGTGGGTAGGGGGTAGTCAACCTCCTTTTGGGTACAAGAAAAAACAAGGGGATACACTGCGCTAACAATAATAAATGATAAATAATAAAAAGTGTGTGTCAATTGGATGAAAAAATTACTAATTATTTAATTATAAAAACATAGAACATTACATGACATGGTAAAAATAAAATTAGGCAATAAAAAAGAGGGGTAATGAAAAATAGTCCAGTTCATATAGTACCGTATTAGTAAAACCACTTATTAGTGATTCCGTTCCTATAGTATCTCCTAGTTGATAACTGGGTAAATTTGTATCCAGTGTGTCCAGAGTTGCCCGCGGTAGGTGGTGTTATGGAGTAATGCTCTCCTACTTAGAGTAGATGACCTCCGTCCGGGTTAAATCGTGGATGGGCCCTTGATGGAAATGACAACTGGTGCCCGTGGTAGTAAATGGAGTAAGTAAGAGGAGACTGGTCCGGATCAAAACAGTGGAAAATGACCAAGTCCAGAACTGGATAAAGACACCCTCTTGGTCCACCAATGCGTTTCGTCAAGAATTGACTTAATTAAGTTGTACATGGTGTTGCCACTGTGGGGTTTGTATACCCATCTGGCTATCACAATCCAATTGGCACATGTGTGAGAGAGTAAAGACATAAACATTCAAAATGTAATAATACTAATAATATGAGGCGCATGAGCAGGAGAAACTAACCAATAATATAAATAGCAAATACAGAAACAAGTGTTTTAAATAAGTGAAAAATTAAAAACACTTTGGTTATAAAACCGGATGTAGAGCTCCAGCGTCCTGTGGAACGCACAGGTCTTCTGGAAAGTGAAGTGCTTCCTGTATGTGGAACGCACGACACTTCCGGATCGGCCGCTGTAGCGTGAGCGTCAGGTCTAGCACAGGACATGACACGGCGGCACTTAGTCACGCTGGAGGGCGGTGTATTTCCTGTCTGTGGAACGCATGGTGTTCCTTATTGCGTTCTGCAGGCATATCGCCCTATTGCACAGTTCCTTATTTGTTTATACAATTTATTCACCATATCGGACCGCCGGCTCATATCAATCACTATCCGGCGGTCCGATATGGTGAATTTCGATATAGTGTACTTTTTATCTCGCAGTTCTTAAAAGAAACTAATAAAGGTTAAATTTTATTTTCATGTTTGGTGCACCGACATAGGACATCTCCTCTCTTTTTCTCAATCTTGCAAATTTTTATGTCCGATGGTAGCACACCCCGCATCTGTATTTCTATAAATACACACATTAATCTACCTAAGGGGGGTCCACCCTTGCATATCTTTTGTCTTGTGCGACTGACTGAATCCTCCTATTTATATTATTGGTTAGTTTCTCCTGCTCATGCGCCTCATATAAACATTCAAAATGTAATAATACTAATATATTTACTCTCACACATGTGCCAATTGGATTGTGATAGCCAGATGGGTATATAAACCCCACAGTGGCAACACCATGTACAACTTGATAAAGCCAATACTTGGCGAAACGCGTTGGTGGACCAAGAGGGTGTCTTTATCCAGTTCTGGACTCTGTCATTTTCCACTGTTTTGATCCGGACCAGTCTCCTCTTCCTTACACCAGTTACTACCAAGGGCACCAGATATATGCTGAGCAATATATCTCCCCTGTGTGTACGGTGCTTTAGTAGGAGAGCATTACTCCATAATAACACCTACCGT
Source organism: Crinia signifera (assembly GCF_055691185.1). Lineage (NCBI taxonomy): Eukaryota > Metazoa > Chordata > Amphibia > Anura > Myobatrachidae > Crinia > Crinia signifera. Next base: position 123,065,172 of record NC_139222.1, read on the forward strand.
GGGCAACTCTGGACACACTGGATACAAATTTAAACAGTCATCAACTAGGAGATACTATAGGAACGGACTCACCAATCAGTGGTTTTACTAATACGGTACCATATGAACTAGACTATTTTTCATTACCCCTCTTTTTTATTGCCTAATTTTATTTTTACCATGTCATGTAATGTTCTATGTTTTTATAATTAAATAATATGTCATTTTTTCACGCAATTGACACACACTTTTTATTTATCATTTATTATTGTTAGCGCAGTGTATCCCCTTGTTTTTTCTTTTCTTTTCCAGTGTGCTGCTTCTAGGAAGCGCCGCACACTGAGAGCGCAGCAGAGGCTGACAGAAGCGTGTCCTGTCAGCGCTCTGTGTGTGGTGGGACGTGGCTGCGTCTCATATAAAGAGATGCAGTGGAGTCTTCTGCATCGCGCTTAACCTCTTTTGAAGACAGGTTTTCCAGGGCCCGCGGAGCATCTGAAACTGGCTCCTTACTTAGAAGGGGATCGTGGGGGACAGACCTCCCGCGATGGCGGATGCCATCTTGGAGGGTTTATAGACCCAAATCCCTCTGTGGAAGTGAAGTCTATTACAGGTGTCCAGCACTGCTGGATGACTCCAAGTGATCCCAGCAAGAAGGGGAGGCACTGGAGGTGAGTAGAAACACTTGTGGGAGCGGCTAAAGGGGGAAAGGGCGCCAATTTGGCTATCCTACCCTGCTGAAGCAGAGACTTGGTCTCTTCCTACTCTGTGTACTGGTGCCAATTTCTCTCCACTGCAGAGCTGAATTCTGTAAGGTACAGAGATTAGTTTCTCCTGGAAAACGCCAACCCCGCTGACGCTGAAGTCACCTACCACAAGCAGTCAGATAAGTCAGATAATACACTATACACATTGACTGGTACTTTGCCTGACATTGTGCACCGTGGGTTAAATATGACTGACACCTGTGATGATGCTGCTGCGGAGAGGGGGAGGTGCGGGCCATGTTATTAGACTGCAGATCCTGAGGAGTAAATTTAACATGTGAACAGATGGATCAAGGGGATTTGTTCCCTGCTTGTGAAGCTGCGCCCACTAGTGCGCCAGCCCTGAGGTCTGAGCAACAAGAAACTGCGTGGGCTGCTGCTTTGGGGAGGTCTATGAATGCCTTGGCCGAGGCTCTCAATAGGCAAAAGGATAACCTTATTAAGTCTCCTGGCCCTAGTTCATCCTCCCAGACTTCTATGGGATCTATTGCTCATTCGCAAGGGGACTGCATGTTACTGCAGGTCATACCGGACACTGCTCAAGGGGTTCATAAGATGAATGCTCTTATGGAAAAGTTTGCAAAACCTTCTGATAGCTGAAGGCCTTCTGGAAGAAGGGCTATCTGTGGATTCTGATGATGATGGTGTTTGTGAAGATGATTCACGTTGGGAGCAAAGGAAAGAGGCTGATGCTTCTGTCCCGGGCATTGAGGTTTTAATCCATGCTGTGAAACAGGCTTTGGACCTGTCTGAAGAAGACAGGGTTCAGGCGCATTGGGTTTTTAAAAGAATGCGTAAAGAGTCTGTTACAATCCCTGCTGATGAAGGTATGGTCTCCCTTTTGGGAGAAGCCTGGACGTTTCCAGATAAGAAAGCTTCAGGTTCAAAATTTGGAGTTTTCAAACCTGCCTTTCGTTCATCCTTTCGAGGGGGAGCGCCTAACAAAGGACAGGCGGGAAAAGGTAGATTCCTGGCCGGTAAAGGAAAATCTTCCAAATCCAGATTTGGAGCCTTTGGAAAGAAGCAGGTGTCTAAAGGAGAGGAAAAATCATCTGCATGGTGGGGTGGAGGCTCCCCGTTCTGCCCTCAGAGTGGGGTGTCACCTCCTGCAGTTTCAGAACAAATGGAATATTCCAACCTCAGACCCTTGGGTGTTTTCAATTGTCTCAAGAACCACTTCACGCACGGCTCTTTTGGGGGCGCATTGGCTCTCAGGGAAAAGGGGGTGGGGGTCCCGGTTCCTCAGGAGGAACGCAATAAAGTTTTTTTACTCAATCCTTTTCTTGGTGCCCAAACCAGATGGGTCAGTCAGACCTATACTAAATTTGAAGTCTTTAAACCAACACCATTGGGTGGATCACTTCCGCATGGAGTCTCTGCGCTTAGTGCTTGGCAGTATAGAGCCAGGGGAATTTTTGGCTTCGGTAGATATTCAGGATGCATATCTTCACATACCCATATGCACAGAGCATCAATCCCTACTTCGCTTTGCGATAGGGGAGACTCACTTGCAGTTTCAGGCTCTACCCTTTTGGTCTGGCTACAGCACCGAGGGTATTCACAAAGGTGATGGCTGTCATGGCAGCGTCACTCAGGCTGAGGGGAATAGTGATTATTTCCTACCTGAACGATCTGCTATTCAAAGCGGAGTCAGAGAGCAAGTTGCAGGAACACCTGTCAGTAGCAGCACAGCTCTTGAGAGACATGGGTTGGGTACTCAATCTACCCAAATCCCATTTAATCCCTTCACAGAGACTGCTGTTTCTGGGAGTAATATTGGACACCCACTTGCACAGGGTATTTCTATCAGAATCCAAAGCGAGGGACATTTGTCAGCTGGTATTACTGTTACTGCAGGCTTCAAAGCCTACAGTTTTTGGCAAGGGGAGAAGCTCCTCGGCAAAATGGTGGCGACCTTCGAGACACTACAGTTTGCCAGGTTTCATTCCAGAGCTCTTCAGTGGAACATCCTCTCCTGTTGGTCAGGGAATGCGAAAACCATGAAACAAGAAAGGTTACTCCGCTCTCAGGAGACAAAGGAGTCCTTACTATGGTGGACGGACATAGAAACCTTGTAGCTGGCACGGTCACTCCGTTCTTGGGACTGGGTGGTCCTAACATCCGACGCCAGTCTCAGTGGTTGGGGGGTGGTTGAAGGGCCCGTGGTCCAAACAGGAATCCAGATTGCCAATAAATATTTTGGAACTTTGAGCAGTGTGGAAAACACTCCAATCAGCGCAGGATTGTCTGAAAGGCTTTTTAATCAGAGTACAGTCAGACAACGCCATGGCAGTGGCTTACCTGAATCATCAGGGCGGTACTTGCAGCAGCATGGCGATGCAGGAAGTCTCAAATTCTCAGATGGGCAGAGATAAACATATCTATTCTGTCTGCGATCTTCATTCCGGGGATCCGGAATGTCGAGGTGGATTTTCTCAGCAGAGAGGACTTGCTGGAGGGGGAATGATCCTTACATCCGGAGGTATTCCAGGAAATAGTCGCTGGGGGGGGCTCCCAGAAGTGGATCTATTGGCATCCAGGAACAACTGTCAGGTTCCGAAATTTTGTTCCAGGATCAGGGACCCAACTGCTTGGGCGGTGGATGCTATGGCGGTTCCGTGGAAATTTCACCTGGTATACATTTTTCCTCCGTTCCCAATGGTACCCTGGGTATTGAGAAGGGTGAAGTCTCAAGTGCAGGCAATTCTGATTGCTCCAGACTGGCCCAAGAGGTCGTGGTATTCAGACATTCTGAAGTTATCAGCAGAATCTTGGCCCCTTCCTCTTCGTCAGGACCTTCTAAGACCGGGGCCATTTCTGCACCTGGACCTAGCTCGACTCAGTTTGATGGCTTGGCTTATGAGACCTCCTTACTAAGGAGGAAAGGATTGTCTGTGGAAGTTATCCAGGCTATGCTAAGGGATCGTAAACCGGTGTCTACTGCAAATTACCATTGAGTCTGGAAAATTGACATTAGGTGGTGTGAGCGTCAGAAGGTTCACACTTCCAGATTCAAATTGACCACATTGTTGGATTTCCTTCAAGATGGTTTCTCTACAGGTTTGAGATTACAGTCCCTAAAAGTACAGATTTCTGCTCTATCCATCTTCTTTGAGAAGAGGATAGCCTTTTTACCTGAGGTTCAAACCTTTTTACAGGGTGTTACTAGGTTAAAACCCCCATATAGGCAGCCGGTGGCGCCTTGGAATTTATCGTTGGCTCTGTCAGTTCTGCCAGTTCTGCAGAACCCTCCTTTTTGAACCGTTAAGGTCGGCTGACCTAAAATATGTTTCTTGGAAATTTACTTTTCTGTTAGCCATTGCTTCGGCTAGGCGTGTTTCGGAGTTAGGAGCATTGTCCATCTCCACATTAAATTTTTCATGAGGATAGGGCTGTGCGTCGAACAGTACCTAAGTTTTTACCAAAAGTGGTTTCTACTTTTCATTTAAACCAGGAGATTGTGCTCCCGGTGTTTTCCCCGCCAGAAGGGGTAAAAAATAGGGACAAATTAAGGAATTTGGATGTAGTTTGTGCCTTGCGAATCTACGTCAAAAGGGTAAAGGACATCCGCAAAACAGATCTGTTGTTGGTTTTGTATGATGTGCATGAAAGAGGATGGCTTGCGTCTAAGCAGACGATTGCCAGGTGGTTAAGGTCAGTCATTGCCTTTGCTTACACCAAGGTTGGTAGACCTGTTCCCTCTCTGATTAATGCACACACCACCAGGTCAGTTGCTTCCTCATGGGCTGTGCGTCATGGAGCTACAGCAGAGCAGTTGTGCAGGGCTGCCACTTGGTCCTCTGTTCACACCTTTACCAAATTTTACAGGTTCCATGAGTTTGCGATAGAGGACGCTTCATTTGGACGGGCAGTAATGAGAACTGGCAGTCTGAGTGTACCCTCCCATAATACCGGCTCGTGAACGTCCCAAGGTGAAGCTGTGTCACCAGACTGGACGAAAGAGAAAAGGGGATTTTTGTAAGAACTTACTGTTCAAACCCCTTTCTCTGAGTCCAGTCCGGTGACACAGCGATCCCTCCCCTATGCTCAGAAAGTCATACCATTCATGTGTATCATGTTATGGTTATATGATTGTGCATATAAGATGTCGGGCATTGTACTGAGTTGTGTATCCTAGTGTGCTTTAGAAAGTGAACTGAAGCATGATGGGATGATGAGGGGAAGGAGCCTGCAACCAGAGGAAAGATTTCAGCATAGGTGCCTGGCTCCTGCGGACCCTCCTACATCCCTACGTGAAGCTGTGTCACCGGTCTGGACTCGGAGAAAGGGGTTACAACGGTAAGTTCTTACAAAAAAAACCTTTTAATAATTGAATTTAAAAGTAACTTTTTATATAAACTATTATTTTTTTTCATGTAAATGTGGTTCATCTTAGTCTATTATGCAACTATATTATAAAATGTAAATCCTTCCTTTTATTGATGGAGAAGATGTAATTGGTACTTCAGAAAGTAAAGATTTTAATATTATGGTGTTTTTATAGTGATTTCTCTTATTTTAGTTCCGTGCTTTAGCCCCGATGTACTACAGAGGATCTACTGCAGCTATCATTGTTTATGACATCACAAAAGAGGTGAGGTTTTTTTTCTGATTGTAGTCAACATGCCAGGCTGATTACTTTCCATGTCTCTACTTTACTTTTCTGTACAAGTTTTTGAATGTTATAATTGCCAAACCTTATTTAATCATTCCCTCGCTTGTGGGTGACTATTTGCTAATTTTGAATCCATAGAGATCACTAAATGGACTGATTTAATGTGCTCTTCTTCACCCTAGAGCAGTGGTTCCCAAACTGTGTGCCATGGCACCCTGGGGTGCCTTGGAGGACTTGCAGGGGTGCCCTGGGTTTGTGGTCCAGGATCAATTCAAGTTTTTTTGTGTCCATTATAATAGTCAAATTTTGGAAAAACAGAATGTAATCCTGTCCATTACCACATAACTGACCCTAAGATTGAGATATAAACACAATTTGTTTTTAGATTTAACTTAATATTTGTTTCTGACTTTCTCAATGAGAAACCTTTAGCCTAAGGGTGCCGCAAAAACATTTCTGATGCTTTGGGGTGCCGTGAGTCAAAAACTTTGTGAATCCCTGCCCTAGAGTGTAAATTGATTGAATTTTTTTTTTTTAACGTGTCTGTGCAAAACTTTTTTTGTGTAGCTTGTGCCACACACAATAGAATGACTGTGTTTATGGGATTATATAGAAATAAAATTGGTTATGAAAAAAGAAACCATGCTTGTGCAAACCTGACCTCCGTGGTCATAAACTTTTGTGAAAAAAGTAATTTGCCACATATTCTTTTCTGCAGGAAACCTTTTCAACACTAAAAAACTGGGTGAAGGAGCTGAGTCAGCATGGACCTCCCAACATTGTGGTGGCTATAGCTGGGAACAAGTGTGACCTTAATGATGTCAGGTACTTCTGTCACACTTTGATTAATAGAGATTTAGGGGGTATTCAATCCCGGGTCGCGACCCTGGCCTTTTCTCTGCTTGCACGCTTGATATTCGGCAGACTGGATTCAATGTCTTGCCTCCCGAACGAGGAATAGGGGGGCATGAGAAACTGCCATGAATCGTTGAGATATGGCCGTGATCTGGACAATCCACGGCCGTTCTCGGCAAAACGGACCCGATTGCTTTTAAAGTCTGGTCCATTCTGCCGAGATGCCTGTTCAATGCTGTTGGGAAAGACAACATTGAATAGGCACCCGCCACTATTTCCCTCGTCGGAAATTTGTTGCTGAGACTTTTTTTTTACTTTCAGGTTATTTAAGTAATAGTTTAAACCAGGCAAGTCCAACGTTGGCCCTCCCAGATGTTGTGAAACTACAAATCCCAGCATGCTTTGCCACAGTTTTGCTATTAGAGAATGCTAAAACTATTGCATGCTGGGATGTGTAGTTTCACAACATCTGGAGGGCCAACGTTGGACTTACCTGGTTTAAACCTTTTAAATAATTTGCTTAACTTAAACCCCATACACACTAGCTGACTAGCGACACTGCCAATTTCGGTAACTCGGAAGGGCCATTCTGAGCGATATCTTAAAATATATAAAACAAATGTGAAGTGCTTATGGGGCTTTAGACTGGACAATAAAGCTTTAAGTGAATAGTCAATCTGGCTGGTAATATGAGTGCAAATGATACCCATACTGAAAAACAGCCAAAATGGTTTATCCGATAAATCGTTAAAACCATTTGTTTTAACTGATTTGTCAGTATTCCAGAATTTTGGAGCAAATTTTCCTTACCAGATTTTTGTTCCAACCAGCCAGATTGGACAATAAATTTGTGTATGGTCCACTTTACATTGTGTGTTTTTTAAACTTCTGTTATGACAGTCATATAAAATGACACACAATCGTTATCTATTATGGTAATGAGACCCTTCCCTAAAAAGTGTAGCTAGCTCCTTTTTAAGCTAACAATCTGGGAACATCTATTTTAAGGACTGTTGTGCGATGTAATTAATTGGTATGGGGAGTACCTATCCAAATCATCTTAGTAAGTGTAACTGGCACTACTGGGGACATAATATGCAACTGGCACTAAATATGTGCAAGAAAATGATTGCTTACCATTCAAATTCAGTGTCTGAGATCGTACACAAACTTTGTTTCATATTTTTAAACCTTGTTTCATGCACAAATAAAATATATTTGTGTATTTCATGTGTTAGATGTGTTTTATAAAACCTACAGTAAATTAATTTTGTATTCACACAATCGCTCCCATCCTCAAGATATTTAATTGAAATATTAAACTATTCAGGAATACAGAATAATCAGTTATCCAAAATGCTTCTGGTCCTGAGTATTTTGGATAAGGGATACTCAACCTGTAGTTGGTGCTACCCTTTGCAATCAACCAAATGCTTGGATAGGTTTTCTTATCTGCACTACAAAAATGACCAATTAGTTTATATGTGCTATTTCCCACCTTGCACCAGTTTTCATAAGTTTCCCTCAAGCAGCTAGTAAAGTAGCTAAGGCTCTCACAATCTTGCAAGGATAATTGTATGATATACAGTAAATAAATCAGTCGGGCAAGAAATGTTGCATGAACTGTGTGCATTGCATTGGCTGCAGATTTGATGTTGTATAGCTATACTTTGAGGCCGTTTTTCAGCAAATTTAGAGACCTATAATTGGTTGGCATAATGGATAGAAATCTGTAAACTAACTATATTTTTTAATACTTTTAGAGAGGTGCTAGAAGCAGATGCCAAGGACTATGCTGACTCTATCAATGCTGTGTTTGTGGAGACAAGTGCCAAGAACGCCATCAACATTAATGAGCTTTTCTTAGAAATTAGTAAGTATTAAAAGATGTGTACAACAAAAAGAGGAAAGAAGAGTTCTATACTGTAGTACACTACTTTCTACTTTAGTAGACCATTTGTATATTCTGTTGTATTTCACTGTCAATTAAAAGTTAATAAATCTTTAATGTGTATATATCAGGAATCCTATGGGAATCTTTATGAAAATCAAATTCTATTAATTCAGAAGCAGAATAGATTTTCAGGGAATAGTTTGTTTTAAAATCTGTTTACTGCATCAGCTAGTTCTCAATATGTAATAATTTTTTAGAATGTTCCTTAAACTGTTGTATCTATTGTGTATATTCAGTTCAGATGGCTACGCTTTTTGGGCCTAATTCAGATGCGATCGCAAAGCTGCTATTGTACACAAATCAGTCTCTGTTTTCCGAGTGTGCCTGCATCTGAGCTGCACTGCTCACCCGCAATGAGTGAAATGCGATTGTGGTCGCACCAAATACTGTAAATTGGCCAGTGACAAGAAGACAGTGTAAGGGCATGGTAACGGAAAGTGGTCAGAAAAACTCTGCATAAATTAGAAGTTCTCACTGGTTATTGAAGAACCCTTTGCGTCCTAGGAGAGCAGCCCAGCCTGTGTGTCTACAGAGGCACTCAGATTCTGCAACCTAACCCGATATACCACATTTCTGATGTTTCAGCAATTACAGATGTCCACCAGACATTTAGAGATAGCAGTTGGCATCCCGTCCCTATTCTCCAGATGGCTTCTGGAACATAGGCACATTTTCACCAGTGTATGGCAAAATATACCAACAGCACAAACAACCACATCTGAATTAGGCCCATTATTGTAATTTGAGAACTTCACATAATAACCTAGGGTAGTGTTTGCTAACAATGTTAAATTGAGGAAACAAAACCCAACTGTGTTGGTCTTATATTAGTGAAGTTTATGAAGATTAAATATAAACTCTCCTATCTGCAGATGTGAGAGACCCTAGCTAACAAATGTCAAACCATGCCAAATAAACCTGGGTTGCCTAGGGGTCCCGGAAATCTGGCCCCCCGGAAAGGTGGGCAATCCTCTCGTATTCTGCAGGACCCCCAGCATCTCCCCGGCCGCAGCATTAAATGACCATGATTTGCAGCCAGGGGAAGGGGGCTTAATATGAAAATAGGGTCCTCCTTGAGGACCCATAAATCACGGGAGATTTGCAGTACTGGGTGGCTGGACTTGATGTCTACAGCAGGCCCCTCATACCGAAGTGCTGCTGACAGTCTCCTCTCCAGGCAGCTTCTCCTGGAGAGGAGACTTGGGAAGTAGGCAACCATGTATTAAACCCTTATATAATGCTTATTTAAAATAACGATTGACCATGTGAAATGTATTAAAATTGGTCAAGCTTTTCATTTTAATAGAAAATGAAAGAAGTGGTGGCCAGCTGCTCAGTGACATTATGTGATACACTTTCCATAAACAAACAACTACCAATACTAGGGCCAATTACCTTGCCTGCTTTATTGAAATGACCAAGCTCCAACTCTCTACACAAAACACCATGACAGGTTCTAGCCTGACAGCCATTGCCACTGACCCCAGCAGGATATATCAGACTAAACAGGTCTATTGTGATAGAGTGCACCTCAAAGCCATTTGCCAATAGCCACTGGACTACCATTCTTTTCCGCCACAAAAATTGGTAACATACATTTTGTAACCTGAAAAGTATAAGAAAAAAACTTTGGTGGGTGGGAAACGCAGGAAAAATTAGCGCAGTCCCTATACGACAAGGAAATATAAATCTATTCCAACCCTAAACACACCTATCAACACTGTCTGACTAAGCATAAAACCAGCTCCAAATTAACCTTATACTTTACTTAATGCTAAGCGTAACTCTCACCCTCCCTAGGGGTTTACCTATGCTCCTGCACAGAAGTTTGGTGCAGCAACAATTATAACTATATTCTGTCTCACTAGGTAGAAGAATACCTTCGGCCAATGCTGGCGCTACTCCTGGAAAGGGATTCAAGCTTCGAAGACAGTCATCAGAGGCTGAGCACAGATGCTGTTGACCAGATGGATGTGAACTTTTAGGCAAAACAATATAGCAAATAAGCCTCCAACAGTCTTATTCAGCTAAGCACACAATGAGGCAGATGCAGAGTTAGAAGTAAAATGGATGTACCTTACTGAAAAGTAATGTGATTGGAAATAGTGTATTGTTGCCCATGTGTAAAGCTATAAGCCTCTCTAGATGCATATGCATCAGCAGCATATACGTTTGCTTTACTACAAGGCTTCATTCATGTTTATTTACACTTGCCCTATACTAGGTGCAAAAGATATGAATTCAAACAGGCTTGGGTAGGTCTGCTTAAGTCAAATTTGCCTGGTCACACCATTACTGAATTTTCCCTATGTCAGGACACCCCATTATAACCCTGTTCACCTTCTTGGTTGGTAGTGCTATCTGAATGCATTTGATTCTGCATTCTGTTAGTTGAGGGACAAATTTCTGAGCATGCTCCTTTTGAAATCATGCAAGATAAGCCACATAAAAGGTGTTCAACTCTGCCTCAGTCCCAGTGTGTCCACTTCCTATGCTACAGACTTTGCATGTACTATATGTTCTATAAAGGGAAAAGATGTGTGTATATATAAACCGTCCATCTTCTTTTTACCAATTTTTTTTTTTTTTTAAATTCTTGAAACCCATAGTTGTATGCAAAACCTACGCTTCCAACCACACATATAAGTAATTTGTATTTTGGTACACATTCCAGCCCATGGTTTCCATGTCTCTCCTCTAGGACAGGGGCCCTTAACTATTCTGCTCTGGGACCCCATCAGACAAAAATAATTACAGGACCCCAGCAAGTTACCACAGAATGTCATCATCATTTGTAAGCTGCAGGCAGCATTGTGGAGACACAAAATGATGGGAGGAGTCTAAAATAACAGACAATTCAACAGATTTTTCATACTCCTTGAATCCCTGACTGAGATTAGAAAAGTCATCAGCCTGATGGTCAGCAACATGCAGTCGCGACCCCATGCTGAGAAGGTCGGTACCCACTTTGGGGTCAGGATCCACAGTTTGAGAACCGCTGTTCTAGTAGGATATAGGGGTCATGCCTTATGTAATTGTTCATGTCATAAACATTATATAACAGATAATTAACATTATATGTAAGATAGAGAATTTAATTCCTGTAACCGTATAGTGTAGTCTCCTGGTCCATGTTCTACCCGGGCATGAAAGTGAATTACTCTCCCCCTCAGTGGAATGTGGAGAGTCTTGCTGTATCTGGACAGATCAAGCCATGATCGGGATGTAGTATACAAAGGGACACCTTTTCAGAACTTTTTATTTTCCAGTACAATCTTTAATTGTACAATCTTTAATTTACAAAGTTTTCCTGGGACAGCTCAGGCCTTTCCAAGAACAAGTGCAATCTGCATGTTTGTTTTCTTAAGAATAAAACTCTCTTTATGCCAAACTGGCTATTTAGCTTCTGGGGCACTACAGGTCACCCCATACCCTGCTACCCAGTGTCAAATGCAGCTGCACAGCTATAGATCGCCTATTGTATTCTTGTTTTTAGAATTGCTCATTTATTGCACAGTGTAGTTTTAAATTGTTCGAAAGAAAAAAAACTTGCACAAACTAATCTTCATTCTCTTTAAAATAATGTGTTTCGGGGCTGCAGGAGAAATAGGGGTTTATGTATTATGCCTTGGAGAGAGAGAAAGTGGATGAAGATAAAATACCACAACCAACCACCTCCTGTTGTTTAACTGTCTGTAATATGGCAGTTAAGAGCTGATTGGTTGGTACTTAATATCCCCCTCCATCGTTCTCGGAAGTTTAGTATATAGACCCCCATAGTCCTGCAGTTTTCTGACTTTCAATTCCCAACTTTAGTTTTTCTTCAAATGTTGCATCATTTGGACGTAATGTGTGCTCCACACCATAGCGGCAGACACACAAATCTGCCTGTGAATTAATTATAAATTGTGAGTGCCCTATGAACCAGTTCACACAGAATTATGGTATCTGACTTCACTAAATATCGTATCCTTTTGTTTTGCACCATAGTTTGCTAAATGGTCATTCAATACTGATCTTAGAAATAAGTATACCTCATTAGGGGAAATATTAATTTCTCTTGTGCATTACTTTATTGCGAAGTACACACTATGCAATATGTCGTTTGTTCAGCCAACGAACAGGGTGTCTCACAGTGCATTGGGTGTGTACCGAAGATATGTATATGAGCAACATCATTAGCGCTACATATGATGTTGGCCCTGCAGTAGAGATTATATCTGCTCATCTGGCTGGCTGTGTGGCCGACTGCTCCATATGCCTGTCCAGAAACTGCCAACTGTGACATCTCAAACTGCTCCTGTAGCCAGAAATATTGGGCAGAGTATTGATCAATGTGTATGCACATTTGTGCATGGCACTTAAAGAATAGTTAAATCAATCAGCATTTAACACGACCAGCCGATCCATTGCTCAGGTGTGTACTATCATAAGTGATATGACCACTTGTAATTTGAATCTATTGCATACAATAGATATTTGTGATCATTATTTAGTACTTGTAGCAATTTAAAGTATTTTAAAAATCAATAAACTCAATTGAATGTCCAGTAGTAGACATAAACACCACTAAAAGTTCTTTGTTCATTTCGGTGGAGAACTAGGATGGTGGTAATTGCAAGGCTAGCTCTGCAGAATTTGCCCATATTTCTTTTTTTAATTCACTGTTTTTGTTTTCATTTGCATTTATAAATCTTGGTTGCAATTATAAAAACATTATAGAGAACAGCAGGCCTGTTCTTGCCAGGTCATTGCTAGTGTTGTTGTATTTTTTTTTTTAATGAGCCACAAATATAAGAAAATTAACACTTTCACTATTTTATGTCAGACTAGTTTTACAGTCTTCGATGTGAATTCTGCACTAAAATGGTTGTTGGGAAGTATGTTATTTCATATAACCCCAATATTGCTTAATGGAACTTGTATTTGCATAAAATACTGCATAATGGCTTTTCAGCTGTAGATTAGGTGACCACTGGAGTGGTAATGGTATTTTCTCCCTTTGTCTATGGCAAAAGGTATAAAACTGGCTTCAAAAGTCTTATCATTTGTGCATCCAGTTAAACACAGTTGGATTATTGAAAGTTGCATATGGTTTTAGCTTAAGTTTCTTTTTTTTTTCAGTTATTGCCTAAAAATATCACTAGTTTCTACAGCAAATCTGGGACATTTTATTCTGGAACATTAAAATGCATGCAAATACAGGTTTACAAATATTAAAGACCCAATGTATGCCAGTGGGATGTGATGGTTTTTGTTAATTATTTTTAAAATACCCAACATCCCATAAGAACCACCTTTCCCTTTTTGGTGTACTCTTTGGGGGGTATTCAATGCCGCAGCGAGGGGGTTAAACAGCGAGGATTGCTGAAAACCAGCGATCCTCGCTGTTTAACCCCCGCGCCGGCCACTCGCTCTATTCAACGTTCTGGGGAAATCCTCGCCGTCACAGGACGGCGAGAATTCCCCAAAACAGCGAGACCCGCGGCTGCTGCAGAAAACTCGCAGTTTTTAGCCGCGGGTCTCGCTGCTTCTGGAGCCGCATCGGCCAATTCCCCCTTGCTCAAAAAACGGAGCGAGGGGGAATTGGCGGATGCGGAGGCTGTGTTGAATGCTGTCAGGGTGAGTGGTGACAGCGAGCAGGAAGCCCTGCTCGCTGTCACCACTCGCAAACAGCATTGAATACCTGCCTTTGTCTATCTGTATTACATTGAATCATTTAGAACTTGATATGCAAAAAGAATGAGAGTTACATTATCCTGAATGAGGGATTTTTGCCAGAGAAAACTGATAAGGGCAATGACTTAGTGTGCATTTTAACAAGATCCCTTTTTATAGTAACACAATATATATGTGTGTGTGTGTGTGTGTGTGTGTGTGTGTATGTATATTATATATACATACATGAGGCTGTCAGTCAAGATGCCAGCAGTCTGGTGGCGGTCAGCAACATCCCAATGGGTGTGGTAAGTATATTTACCTTCTTCCTTAGGCTAACCCTTCGCAGTCTATCCTTAACCCATAAGCAGCATTCCGATGCTGAAAATCCAGAGGGGAGGGGGGGGGGGGGGAGTATAAACAGGGCTATTTTTCAGCAGGCTCCAGCAGGAACTGAGGCCCTTATTCTAGTTCACTCTTTCTGGCAAAATATTTCTTAGATGGACAAAACCATGTGCACTGCAGGTGAGGCAGGTGTTACTTGGGCAGAGATAATTAGATTTGGGTGGGGTTTTACACCTGCCTCACCTGCAGTGCACATGGTTTTGTCCATCTAAGAAATATTTTGTCAGAAAGAGTGAACTAGAATAAGGGCCTCAGTTGCTGCTGGAGCCTGCTGAAAAATAGCCCTGGGTGTAAGTATACTCTTGATCAATCCCTAAACCTAACCCTCTCTCTCTGCAGCCTAACAGTAACCCTCTTCCCCTTCTTAGTGCCTAACCCTGGGGTAGCCAACCCTAGTCCTCGAGAGCTACCAACAGTGCATGTTTTGCAGGTCTCCTCACAGAATCACAAGTGAGCTAATTAGCTCCATCTGTGTATCTTTTAAAATGTGTCAGTGATTAATGAGTGCAGCTGTGCAGCATCTAGGTTGTCTGGAAAATGTGAACTGTTGGTAGCTCTCGAGGGCTAGGGTTGGCTACCACTGGCCTAACCCACCCCCTAGTGCCTAAACCTAATACCCCTAGCGGCCTAGCCCTAACCCATATATACAGGTTGAGTATCCCTTATCCAAATTCCAGTTTTACTTTTTTTTTTTTTATAAAAGCACGACTGGGGAAATTATATAAACCTGGCCCGAAAGATGTGCAAAAAAGAATTGCTTGGCATTCAAATTCATTGCCTAGGAGAGTAGACACATACAAATATATTTGTATGTATCTCGTGTGTGTGTGTACACAACATAAATTCTAAATACCTCATTACGGAATAATCTATTATCCAAAATACTTCTGGTCCCGAGCATTTTGGATAAGAGATACTCACTGTGTGTGTGTGATATATATATATATAATTTCGCAACTGCCCGGGTGCCTTTGTAGATAATTGGGTACTTGTTTCCTAGCACAGCGCCCACGATATTCAGTCATATGGCATTGTATTCAATTTAAAATTGTATATGGCATACAATGCAATGCGATGCGATTTTAAATAGTATAAGCACCCTAATGGGTTTTTTTCAATGTTAAATGGTCCCCCTATACGATTTTTAATTGTATTAGCACCTTAATAGGTGCTTACAATGTTAAATGCACCCCCATGCCACCGCCACTATCAACGCCAACCTGAAGCGTGGCGAGCGCTTCGGGTTGGCATTGATAGTGGGGGTGTCGTGGGGGTGCTTTTAACATTGTAAGCACCCATTACGGTGCTTATACAATTTAAAATTGTATACCATCGCATTGTATGCCATATACAATGGAATACAATTTTAAATTGTATAACATCGGGTGCCATTGCGTCTCATCGCATACCATTGTAAGGCTTATGGTATACGATGCGATGGGCGCCGTGCTAGGAAACAAGTACTGATAATTGACACACTTCCAGTGTGAAGCTCTCACTCTCCTCATGGCATTCCAGGGAATTGTATTAATAGACACAATGGGGGAAATTTACTAAAGAAAATTTGTAAAAAAATAGGTGTATTTGTATCCAGAAATACACTTATTTTTGACATTTACTATGCCGAAAATACGGCAATTCGTATTCGTAATGATGTGCTATCAATACGAATACGAATTGACGTATTTTCGGGATAGTAAATGTCAAAAATAAGTGTATTTCTGGATACAAATACACTTATTTTTTACAAATTTCCTTTAGTAAATTTCCCCCAATGTTTCGAGACTGACTCACCTGACGATGAGACTTAGGGTCTTGAAATGTTGTGTATATTAAAAGTATTTTTTGCCCACCATACAAATCCTTGGAGTGCCGTGTAAGGAGAGTGAGAGCTTCACACTGGAAGTGTGTGTGTGTACATGTAACTTCTGATGTGATATTGTTGCGCCCTCATACTGGCAAGCGCAACAATATCACATCAGAAGTTACATGTACCACTACACATGTAAACTATATGCGCATGTGGCCTGTCTTATTTGGGTAAACCCAGAGACCGTTTTGTGAGCGGATGGCACAGCATCGATGTGCCATCAAACATGCACTCATTAGTGGAACTAGTGAACAACCAGTTGCAAGGCATTGTGCCCTCAAGAAGCATAGCATACCCAGTTTGAGAGCTATAATAATAGACCATGTTCCACCAACATTACGTGGAGGTGATAGAGGAAAAATCCTCTTGCAGAAAGAAAGCAGGTGGATACATGGGTGGAAATTTACTAAAGGAAATTTGTAAAAAATAGGTGTATTTGTATTTAGAAATACACTTATTTTTGACATTTACTATCAAGAAAATACGGCAATTCGTATTCGTATTGATAGCACATCAATACGAATACGAATTGCCGTATTTTCTGGATAGTAAATGTCAAAAATAAGTGTATTTCTAAATACAAATACACCTATTTTTTTTTTTACAAATTTCCTTTAGTAAATTTCCCCCATGGTCTCAATACTTTGGCCCCTAGATGCCTTAACGAAACATTGGGGCTACAATGTTTTCTGTAACAAAGTAGTTTCATATTCTCCATTTGTAACTAATCTCTTTAATACACTTAAATATATTGATCATAATCCCCACTCAAGCCTAGGGATGTTCTTGTCATAATGTATGGTACCCTTATTATATTTATAGTAGAGGCTGCAACCATTATAGCCTTATGTATAATTTAGGTTCTAGTAAAATCAATATGTTTCCAGTGTTGGTATTCCGATATATGAATTGTTTTTAACCAATGTATATAGATGTATTTTAAACAAATGCCTTGCCCAATACAGTTGCACTTATGCTTTACATACTGTATTTATCGTTCACAGTTTACTGCAGTTGCTTAGCAACCGGGCCTCGGCATCTAGGTGACCTCACTGGCTGGCGCCGCCGGCTCATGCAGACTGTCAGCGACAGAGGAATCCAGCATGTGGAGATCCGGGTTGAGCGGCGGCGTCAGACAGGTGAGCACCGTCAGGTTTTAATTTTTTGTATTGTGTGAGAGCTATTTAAATGTTGTACGCACATTGCCTCTTTTAATCCTGTGTCCCTGAAGACGGGAGAACCTTCCCCAAAACGCTGTAGGGCGAAATAAAGGAATTTTATTTACTTGAAAGTATGATGAGTGCCGCTGTCTACTCTACATATATAGACCCCATTTGGGGTATCCGGAAGGCACCCCAGCAAGTAAATAAAGGTTGGAAGGAGTGCCGGGCATCATCATCACATATATCACACCAAATACATGTGTGCATACAACTAAATTAAATTACAATTAAATTAGATTGTGGGTGCAAATGAGTGCCTGTTGCGTTTAACAGTTCACAAGTAATTCTGCTTCACCTCCCTTAAAGTACAGAGGAGTGAATAGGTTTTGTAACAAATGTCCAATTCTAGTAGTGAGGGTTGGGCGGGGTTATGGTCTGTCAGTATATTTTAGGCAGTGGTCATTGCTAAAATATTACCATTAGCCAAAATTGCAGATTACATTTAAATTGAAATGCCTTCTACAACGGATTAACTACTTATTTTTATTTTTTTAAGGCTTTGTTAAAACTGGGTTACAATTTTAATGTTTTTACAAGTACTGACATATTTTAAGTAATTGTCTTGCAATCTATACATAGTTAATTGTATACTTCATTGAATATCCACATTTGTTTGTAATATTACAGAGCAAAGTTCCAAAAGAAATTCATTTTTGTACTTCAGACTTGGGCAGGCACCAAGAAAATGTAATAATTGTTTCATTTTGTGCTAATATTATAAATATTGTTTGTTTGTGCAATTGGCATCTACTTGTAAAGGAAAACAAACATAAGCTTTTTAACGTCAATCTGTTTTAACTCTGTTCTTGGCTCAAAAG
Organism: Crinia signifera; assembly: GCF_055691185.1. NCBI lineage: Eukaryota > Metazoa > Chordata > Amphibia > Anura > Myobatrachidae > Crinia > Crinia signifera. The sequence continues at coordinate 123,083,313 of NC_139222.1, forward strand.
TAAAAAATAATAAAAATGCTTTTGTTTTTGTGAATTGTTACATATGTTTATAAAAGCAAATTAATGAAAGCTAATCAGAGATTAAAGACAAAGCATTGCTGGTCTGATTCAGAGGTCCATTCAGTGTCAATATTGGACTCCTCAGTGGAGAATTTTTTTGCTACTGCACATGCGCAGCAATGAATTCATAATATCACGCACACCCAGGATTATTGCAAAGTGAGTGTCAAGTACCAGATAATAAATAACAAATTCAGTCCATCGTAAAAGAAGCACTGCTCAATCAAATATTTTTGTAAAGGTATTATGCAGCTAAATGAAATTGACTCTGAGGCATATATTGTCCTATTATATGAGGCTAGTGTCAGTAATCTCTGGGAAAATTAAACCTGTTTATTACCCCAGGTCGACAGGTCAATAGGCTGACACAAGCATTAGGTCGACGTGGGGTTATTCACTTTTTTTTGGGGTACTTGTTTAGTTTCACGGCGGCAGCTGTACGCTACGTTTGAATCCTGGCAGCCGTATGCCCAGCTTACTTCTCTAAGCTACATTATCAGCGTAGCTCATAGGCTGCCTTGAACTACGTTGTCAGCGTAGTGACTCCACGGCAGCCCAGCGCTGACAGGTCATTGTGGCACTTTTAGCTCCACAGAGAAACAAACAGCCCGGCCCACCGCTAACAAAGGGGGTGTCTAAAATGTACAGCGCCGGCAAACGAAGCCCGAAGCGTGGCGAGCACACGGGTTACGCGTCCTAATGACCTTTTCATACCCCCACTATCCACGTCGGCATGGAGTTGATTGTATAAAGCAGGCATGTCCAACCTTGGCCCTTCCAGATGTTATGAAACTACACATCCCAGCATGCCTTGCAATAGTTTTAGCATTCCCTAATAGCAAAACTGTGGCAAGGCATGATGGGACTTGTAGTTTCAAAACAGCTGGAGGGTCAAGATTGGACATGCCTGGTATAAAGAGTGGTGAGCGCACACAGGTAATTTCACAGGTATTCCGCGTGCCTCGCTGCGCTCACCACACTATATAAAATCAACTCCACGCTGACGTTAATAGTGGGGGTACGAAAAGGTCGGAAGGACGCGTAATGCGTCCCCTCGCGGGGCTCGCGAGGGGACGCATTACGCCATTGCCCTACAAGGGCAATGGCGTATGTGACATATCGTTTGCAGAAGGAGTGTTATGTCCAGACTGTACAAAAAAGGGAGAAAAGCCCAGTGTCTCTGATCAGATTTCAGAATTGATGGGCTGGATGAAGAAAAACTTTGTTACCAAGGATGAGTTTTTAACTTCTAAGAGGTCTAGATCTCAGACTAGTTTGGATGATGATCATGGGCCGGGAGTTGTTGGCTCAGACACAGATACTGGTGATTCCAGTACAGAGTCAGGGGAAGTTCCGGAAGATGAACGGTTATTTAACCCTGAATTGGTTGAAATGGTGTTGAAGAATTTGTATGACGTTGTTTGAAGACAGGTCAAAAAAGGGCAGGTGTTTCCCTGTACATAAGGCGGTAAAGGATATTCTATCTAAAGAGTGGTAAACTGCAGATAAGAGTGGGGTCTTTTAAAAGAGTTGAGAAGATGTACCCAATTGAAGATGAAGAGTTTATCAAATGGTGTAGTATTCCTAAGTTCGACGCAGCAGTGTCGGAAGTTATGACACGGATGACTATTCCATTAGAGAATGGGGCCTCTCTGAAGGACTCCATGGATAAAAAAAAATGGAGAGTGCATTGAAAAGGTTACACTTATCCAGCTCAGTCTCCTTGAAGTCGGGTGTAGCCATAGCCTGCTCTAGATCAGGAAATAGAGATTTACAGAGGCAATAAAAGATTCCCTCATGTGGTGGGATGAAGGACATTTGAGGACAAAAAAATTGTCTTTGGAAAGTCCAAGTTACAAGGTACTCACCACAGACGCTAGCGCCATAGGCTGGGGTGCGCATGGAGAAGGCCGTGTCTGTCAAGGGATATGGTCATCCCAAGAAGCAGCTTTCTCATCCAATCACAGAGAACTGAGAGCGGTCTGGCAGGCGATAAGGTTCTTTGGCAGAGAGATCGCAGGGTCACGCCTAAGGATCTTTTCAGACAACGCTACGACCGTTTCCTATATAAATCGGCAAGGAGGGACACGAAGTCAGGTGTTGCTAAGAGAAGTTCAAAATATCATGGAATGGGCAGAGGAACACCTGCAATCGATATCAGCATTGCATGTGCTGGGGGAAGACAATCAGGTGGCAAATTTTCTAAGTCGCACAAGAGTGATACCAGGAGAGTGGGAGTTGAAGGAGTCAGTCTTTCAATTGATAATAAAGCATTTCGGTCCGCCAGAAATCGATCTGATGGCATCATCGGTCAACAGGAAGCTCCCACTGTTCTTTTCAAGATACCAGACAATAGGGTCGTGCGGAATAGACGCCCTATCCCAAACGTGGGACTTCTCCCTGGCATATGTCTTTCCTCCATTTCCTCTCACACAGAGTGTTGTGGAAGATCAGGACCGAGAGGAGCCGAGTCATAGTCGTGGTACCATGCTGGCCTCGAAGGGCTTGGTTTCCAATGTTGCAGAGTATGGCGATAAAAGATCTATTTTTCCTCCCTCAATCAATAGATCTCCTCAGCCAAGGTCCAGTCAATTGCCAAGAATCTTGGAAGTTGTGTTTGACGGCTTGGAAATTGAGAGGCAAAGGTTGAAAAGTAAGAATTTGTCGCCGGAAGTGATTGAGGTGCTTCTGCAAGCCAGAAAAAAAGTTTCTTCAAGTATGTATTACAGAATATGGAAAATATTTGCTGCATGGTCCAAGGGCAAGTTTCTGTTTCCTAAAGCGAACATTTCACACGTGTTACAGTTTCTATGTGATGGCTTTAACAAAGGCTTAGCAGTGGCGACTCTTAAGGTGCATATTTCAGCTTTGAGTGCATTATTGGACAGAAAGCTGGCAGAACTAAAGCACCTTACACATGTACACATTTTCTGTCTGATCTATCTGGTGGGAACAAAAATCTGGAAATGTATGGGAGCAAATGACAATCAAAAAATTGTTCCCAAACACTTGAAAACAGACAGCGATCAGTCAGACACATTGTTTAAATCATTCTGATATAACATATTTATCAAAGCCTATATTTTTTTCTGTTTTCCTGTATTTGGTGGAAATGTTTGATTGTCATATGCTCCCATACATTTCCAGGTTTTTGTTCCCACCAGATAGATCAGACAGAAAATCTGTACGTGTGTACGCACCTATAGCCTGATAAAGAGATTTTGTCAGGCCATTAGGAGGATTCGACCGAGAATTAGGTTAATGGTGCCCCAATGGGACCTTAATTTAGTGTTAAATGGTTTAATGTTGGCCCCGTTTGAGCCAATGGAAAGAGTTAATTTGAAATTCCTAACATGGAAGGTGGTGTTCCTAGTGGCAGTTACTTCAGCCAGGAGAGTTGGTGAATTGCAAGCTCTATGCATAAAGGATCAATATTTGAAAATATTTCCAGATAGAGTGGTGCTTAGAACCAATTCATCTTTCTTACCTAAAGTAGTTTCATCATTTCATTTAAATCAAGAGATTGTGTTACCATGTTTTTTCCGAATCCGACAAACAAAAAGGAAGAAAAGTTACATTCCTTGGATGTCGTCAGAACCATCAAAATTTATTTGGACAGGTCAGCCAGTTTTAGACAGTCTGAAGCATTGTTTGTGGTTCCACAAGGAGAAAACAAGTGATTTGTTCCGTCGAAGCAGACCATTTCAAGATGGCTCAAAGAATTAATTCCTTATACATACAAGAAAGTAGGACGAGTTGCTCCAGAATGTATTAAAGCACACTCTACAAGAGCCTGGGGGAAAAAACTACCTGTCTAATTGGGAGAGAGAGAGGGATGAACCCAATGTAATGGCTGCCATGCAGGGCCGGCGCCACCACTAGGCAGGTCTAGGCATTTGCCTAGGGCGCCGGCCACTGGATGGCGGTAATGAGCCGCCAAGGAGAGGTACCATAGAAAGCTTGGACTCCTTGGAGCAGGTAAGACCGTGTGCTTCTTCCCTCTCCCCTCCCCATCCCGCCCGTGATCAAAGCTGCATTCCCCCCTCCTCCCCGGACACGGTATCGCCCACACACACCCCCTCCCCCCTGGAGAGCGGGCACCTGCCGCAGCATCTCCCTGGACATGGTAATGGCTGCGGTATCGTCCGCAAACCCCCCCCAGCGAGCAGGCGCCCGCCGCACTGTCGCCCACAAACATCCCCCCCGGAGCGCGCGCAGGATTTGCCTGGGGCGGGGGGGAGGCTTGCACCGGCCCTGCTGCCATGAAGTATTCCGAAGAAAAAGGCATTATCGTAAGTATAATCCATAACTTTTTTTTTTACCTGGATGTCGACACAGTTTCAAGTGCACCGCATCCCCTCGCATCGCTTATATCTTTATAACACCGTTCACAGATCTGTCAATGGTGCATCGATATCGGCCACAGTGTAGGCACCTTAAGTGGGGTATTCAATGTCAGGGGCATGGCTGTCGAGCTAGCGCGACAGCCGCGCCCCTGTCCCGTTCTCGTTTTGCTCGCCTGGAGCTCGGCAGTTGGGATTCAATGTCCCGGCCATCGAGCGGCGAGAAGGGGGCGTGGCCGCGAGCTGAGGATGGAAATAGACGAGCTCCGGCCGGGAGCTCGCCTATTTCCGTCTTTTCTCGGCAGAATGAGCCCGACAGCTTGTGATGTCAGGCTCGTTCTGCCGAGAACCCCCGTTCAATGCTGTCGGGGAAGACAGCATTGAATAGGGCCCCGCAGCCATCTCTCGTCGGGAGATGGCTGCGGGAGCACGACTCAGATTGCATACCGCCTTAGTGTAGATTAGTCACCTCTGAAGCAAGAAGTAAATATGAATATTTTCTGTAATGTATTGTGTAATATGAGTGTGCAATACATATATATTGTGAGGGAATGAGGTAATTAACTTGGTAGCAGGGTGTTTTGGTGCTTAGTCAAAATCCACACACAGTTTCTGGGGGAAATGAAAGACATAATGCATTACTGACAATAGACACAAAACAAATTTCTCCCCATTCAGGGCACTAAATCACTGCATGGCTCCTGACTATTCTTGGCCAGCTAGTCTGAAAATGCTCTCTCATAGAGGGTTATTCAGTATTGATCATTAATTAGAGAAAGTGCAAAGTGAGTTATTATGGTCTGAATCCGCACTTGAAGCGCAGTCACTGTGTGTGTGAACTCAAAAGGCGAAATGCAAATACTTAGCAATTCAATTGCATTTTGACTGACAGAAAGCTGGAGCTTGGTGGCCAAAAACATAAAATCTTCTGTGTGTTTGTGAAAAATGCAGGTGTTGCCAGGTGTTTTTAGGGTGGGTCTCTAACTTCAGCACTGACCACTTCCAGCCTGTCTCAGTCACAGATGAGTGCAAACCTCAGATTTGCTCTGGCGGTAAGTTCTCTTTGTTATTCCGGGAATTGCGAATAGATCTGCGAATGCACTGCAATTAGCGATGTATCTGCAATTTTGCAAAGGGTGTTTATTCTTTCCTTCTGGGTGGCGGATATTTGCTCACAGTCCACTGCATTTTCTCTATATAGTGATCCAAGCGTTCCTTTATACTTCCGCAGTGTTCTGGATGAATGACCTTGTACATAAACACTAAACGATATGATGAATGATCTAGCTTTACTTTTTGTGAAAGACATCCAAAATTGACCTGCCTGCACAGTTGAGGAACACCAATAGTAGACGAGCAGCTGGACCACGCATCATCGTTTGTAACATACACACTGGCCAATATTTTGACCAGTATCGTTCTGATGGGCCAAAACGATCGATATAGGAAAAAAAAACAAATTGTGATGGGATATTGTGGGGCGATTTTAATTAATTGTTCTTTTAATTGCAAAAGTGTTGGGTTTCGGTGCATTAAGCAGCTAAACCCAACTAAACCAATGGGTGCAATGTGAAAAATACAATATGAGCACTCAAATAGATCACTTCTTGCTCATTTCATTTTCAGCCAGCGAATTTACACATGATCGCTCTGCTTACACACTGGGAAAAAATGCCCAGTGTATATTCAGTATTACACTGGTTCCGCCCAGGATTGACTGACTGCCACAGCTTTCCAAATGCAGTGTTTGGTGGTGTTCCCTGTCTTCTACAGGTGTAAACCCTGGCCTTCAACCTGCCTACCCACTATGGCTTCCAAACACATGCAGGTCTTTGACTCAGCTGAACTGTCAGACTGCTATAACTTCCCGACGGGGCATACCCTAGGTGTGTTAACACACACACACCCCTTTTCTTCTCTGTGTCAGCCGATCCCACTAACCACACCATACTTTTAATTTCAACTTTATTTAAGTTTTTCATCTTTTCTTTTCTTTCTTTTTTTCTTTCCACAATAATATAAAAAGGAAATACAGCAAGATATAAACATACACTAAAACCAGTTGTCAAATACACAATGTTGGGTAGAATAGAGTATTTCAAATCCTAGGGTATTATTCGTTAAAATTTTAAGACGGGGACATACTAACAACAATGCAGACCTATCTACCTATATAACGTTACACCACGATGGATGGTAGTTTAATCCAAATTCCAAAGCATGATTTAATATATCTTTAGCGGTTTCAGTAGGGAGTTTTCAAGTTCCTTGTGCTTTATATATTCTTTAATTTAAAAAGTGCTAGGCAAGTGGTTAAATAGTGTAAGCTCTATACTACTAAAACTCTAAACGTGACTATTCAAAGCAATCCTTAGTGATGAAGTAATTAATCTCAGTCCTCCCCTCATTATCTTCTCCTGTGTACTTGTGTTTAAAAACAAAAAGAAAAATATAATCTTGTTATCTTAAATGCCTCTAAATTTCCCCCTACCCAGTTCCCTTCATTGTTTCACCCTCCCCCTTTCCCTTTCCCTATCCACTGTGTTTCAGGTACCAGTGCCAATCTTCAAAAACCCTGCTTCTCTCCACCCAAGTCCCATCTCCCCGCGTGTCTTATGGATTTCTTATTTCCCGTTTCTAGGGATAGGTCCTCAATAATCTAGTTTCCCCCCATAGGGGTGTTCTCCGTCTTTTCATAAACTTCCCGATGTATTCTCCAAATCTACCCAACAGGCCCAATAGTGGGGAAAAAAATAAGGGGAGAGAAAAAAAAAAAAAAAGAAGAGGGAAAATAAAGTAATAAATTTTTAGCCACATCCTACCGAGTCCACCCCCCCCCCCCCCGGCATGGTCCCCCGAGTACTAGGAAAGTCCTATAAGTTCTCATTTCCGTTATTCTATATGCCACCTGTTCCATATTTTATCAAATGTGTCCACTGCACCCCGTGCTATATAGACAAACTTTTCATTGGCCATTGTAGATTTTACCAAAGAGTGCCACAATTCAATTGAGGGGCCTTCTCTGGCCATCCACCTCCTTGCAATACAGATTCTGGCAAGGGATAATACATTAGTTAGAAATTGCCTTAGGTATTTATCAAACTTCTGGCCGTCAAAGATAGACAAAATACAGGCTGTAGTTTTTAGAACTTCCTTGGGGATACCTTTTCTAATAAGTTCCTCCGTTACCTCACTCCAGAATTTAGATACTACCGGGCAATGCCATAGTAAGTGTTTAAAATCCCCGATGGTATTTGGGCATCTATGGCATGTCTCGCTCCCTCTACCTCCTAGTTTAAATAGAACTTTAGGAGTCATATAAGTCCTATGAAGAATAAACAATTGGATTTGTTGGAATCTAAGGCAGTTGGTTGTCCTGCCGATGCTTGCCAGAGCTCCCGCCCATTCTACGCTGTTTATGGGACCTAAATCCTCTTCCCATTTTCCCTTCAGGACTAATAATTCGTCCGGGTTCGCTTCCTGCCTAAGGTAAGTATAAAGACATGATACCTCGTGTCTTTTTGGGCACCTCCGGAGTAGCTGTTTAGTTAGAGAATGCTGTAGATTAATACTGGGCCCCTTAAACTGGGCTAAGAGTGCATGGCGCAGCTGAATAAAACGAAAAAAGTATTTATTAGGGAGAGAAAAAGAAGATTTTAAGGAGTCGAAGGACTTTAATTCCCCGTTCTCTACTAAATGGCCTATTTCTTTTATGCCTTTTACCCCCCAGATTTCGTTCATTTGTAAATCCTTTAGTTCTAGAAAGACCCGACAGTTATATAGTGGGGTTTCAGGATCTATACCTGATTTACCTAGGATGTTTTCCACCTGCTGCCATATTAAATAAAACTGTTTGATTATTGGGGGCCAGTTTTTCCGAAGGTTGCCGGCCAGCACCAGCTGAAGAGGGTTATGCCCATTAGTGGTCAATCTTATTAGTTCCGTTAAGCCGTCTGCCCTATTTAGAGCCAATAGATGTTTATCCATGGCCATTTGAGCTGCCATATAGTACAAACGAAGATCGGGGAGTGCTAAACCACCGTTTTTTTTATCTCTAGTGAGCGTTTTTAATCTAATTCTAGGCCTCTTTTTAGCCCATATAAGAGAAGCTATCAATCCCTCCAATTGCTGAAAGATTTTCCTCGGGAGGTATATCGGAGAATGTTGTAGCACATATCCAATCTTAGGTTGCACTATCATCTTTACTAGGCTGATTCTGCCAGTAAGAGTCAAAGGGAGACGTGTCCATACATTTATTTTAGTTTTAAGGTAATTAAATTGAGGAACAATATTCAGGGGGATAAAATTGGACATATCTCTGGAAATCCTGATGCCTAGATACTGAAATTCAGTAACCCATTGTAGCTGTGTTGGAACATAGTTTACCGGTGGGCAAGGCCCCTTTACGGGAAGAATACATGACTTGCTCCAGTTTATACGGAGACCCGAATGGTCCCCAAACCTCTCCAACACCTCCATGGCCCCCGGCACTGCCTCAACATGATCATCCAAAAATAGAAGGATATCGTCAGCATAGAGTGAAATGCGATCTTCAATGTTACCTATTTTCATCCCCCTTATCTCCGCGCTGCCTCTGATAAGACAGGCCAAGGGCTCCATGGCGATGGCGAACAGGCCCGGGGACAGCGGGCATCCTTGCCTAGTGCCCCTTTTAATCTTGAATCTAGGCGAAATGAATTTATTCGCTGAAATTCTAGCCACTGGGGACTTATAAAGCGCCTTAACCCAGCGGATAAAACCAGGACCTATACCGATCCATTCCATGGTTTTCCAGAGATATGTCCACTCAACCAACTCAACTCAAAAAGAATATCAGCAGCAGGGAGCAGCGGCAGGTGGTCCGAGGAGCAGGAAAGCACCAGCAGCAAGGCTCATGAGCATCAGCGGGTGGTCCAGAGAGCACCAGCATCAGAGAATGGCGTGTGGTCCAGGGAGCAGGAGTGCTCTGGCAGCAGGCGCCAGGTAGCATGGGCAGCTAAAGCTCTCACTCGGTGTCTGGACCTTTCAGGTAGGAATAGCGGTTAGCAACCAGGCCACAGACAACCAAGAAGGACAGAGCCAGGGCTTCTTTACAGCCTCTGTGACACTGGGGTTGTCCGGCTCTGTCATGCTACAGATCAGGGCACATGGGACACACCTTACCGTGGTGGCTGCACACTGCTCGACATGCTGGGAACTACAGGGAAAACTTCTATCCATTTTACCTCTACACCGGCTGCAGCAGAGCACATCCCTGGGAACCACTCAGAGTATTGAGTCCAAAATTAGTGGTAAAATACGTGAGCGCATATTTGCGATCACTAGTACACAACTAAAAAAACTAAAACAGAGTACACATAACAATTAGAATCACAATTCTCAGTGCAACAATATAGCTGACATGTAGAGAAGTAAAAAAGTTGTTCGCATGCTACTAGGGTCAGGCTGCAGTTGGAAGAGATAAGCGATTAGGAGTTAGAAGAGGTCCCTGCTCCATGATGCTTGCAATCTAGAGGGAAGGGGAGACAGACAGGTGACATGAGGTGCATGCAAAGAGGAATGATGGCAGGAGGTGAGCAGGGCATGGATGGCCAAGACATGAGGCAGGAGGTTGGGAGAGTGGCAATGTGACTAAGTTTTGAGGAAGGGTACGCTATTCTATGCCTCTTTGAAGCTTTGCAAGGCTGAAGAGAGTCTAATAAAGGGAATGAGCTCCTTCCAGTAAAGGGGGGAGTATGGGCAAAATCTTGTGGATGCAGAGACCAGGGTAGAGGAGAGGCGACATTCATTGGCTTACCAGATGGGGCGGGAGTGTGGTTAAACACATGCGAATTTGGCCTGATTCCTCAGAATCGGATGAAAAGGGCCGAAATCGCACTAGTGGGGGCTTTAGAGAGTGTCTTGTATGGAGGAGTTTGAGGAGAATTCTGTAGGGGAATGGGAGTCAGTGCAGATTTTTTTAAACCCAAAATTTGGTACCCTCCAGGAAAAATGTTATTAACTTATGAAAATAATAGGAGAGGATCTTCGATCGCATGACCCATTATGCACGGCTTTAGTAATGCACTGGTGGTGGGAGCACACCTCGGGCTCCCTGAGTTTCTTCAAACTCACCCTAGTCATAATGTGAATTTTAGCTCATTCTGTGTGGCACAATGTGAATTTTAGCTCATTCTGTGTGGCACAATGTGAAATTTGCGTCATTCTGTGTGGCACACTGTGAAGTTTGCAGCTCATTCCCTGTGTCAGAATGTGAATTTGGGGCGCATTCCATATGTCAGAATGTGAATGTCGCGCACATTCCCTGCGTCAGAATGTGAATGTCGCGCACATTCCCTGCATCAGAATGTGAATGTCGCGCACATTCCCTCTGTCAGAATGTGAATGTCGCGCACATTCCCTGCATCAGAATGTGAATGTCGCGCACGTTCCCTGCGTCAGAATGTGAATTTTAGCTCCTCGTGTGGCATTACTGTAATGTGAAGTTTGTCTCATTCCGTGTTGCATAATGTGTAAGGGACGTATTTCATTTGGAGGGGTAGTCAGGGTTGCCTACTTTTGAAATATCATTTCAGGGAGAAAATGTAAAAGCCAGGGGGCGGGCCTTGTGTTACCAGGGGGAGGGCCTTGCATCGCCAGGGGGTGGGCCTTGCACCATCGGGGATGGGCCTTGCACCATCGGGGATGGGCCTTGCATTGCCAGGGGGGCACACTACAATGGTGAGGAGGACTGGACTTTAGAGCAATGCTCTGCAGATAGCATACATAGTGATTGAAAAAGCTGCCCAGTGAGCGGCAAAATGTGTTTTTTGAAAGGAGCCCTACTTACATATGGTTATGGTATATGTTGATATCCCTGAGTGAAGACCTTGCAATTACAGCAGCTTTGCTTTCAACTTTCCCCCATCCGTGACAAGGACCAAGGGATAGACAGCGGCTCCGGCATCCCCCCAGCCGGGCTCACGTGGTTACCGAGCTCTACATCGATATGGCTGTGTCGGAGCCTTACAAACAAGCAGCGGCAAGCACTCCCTCCCTGCCCGACGTACGCCGCTATTGAGCCCAGCAATATTCCGGCTCTAGCAGACATCAACTGTTACCATCCCCTGACGTCGGGCAATCCTGTCAGCTTAAAGTTGGCAATAATTCTGTGCAGCACGGGACATCAGTGAAGCACGGGATATTGAATAGGGTGCAAATGCCCCTAACAAACATCACTTAAATCTTTCAGCTATACACCCAAGTGAGAATTCTCCTATTAAGGACTGCTACAAATTACCATTTCATCAAAGATAATGACATTTAAAACCATTCACCAGGCACAGTTTCTCTTATAGAGACCTTTTCAATACGAGACATTACCTATCCAATTAGAGCACCTTATATTTAATCAGAAGGATCCTTCACTATTGAGTAGCTCATGGGTCTTCAACCTGTGGGCAACCAGATGTTGTGAACCTACATGTTCAAACATGCATTGCCACATTTTTTCCTATAAGAGAATGCCTAAACTGTCAGTGCATGCTGGGACATGTAGTTCCACAACATCTGGAGGGCCACAGGTTGAAGACCTCTGGAGTAGCTCATATATTTGGTAGTTATTAACTTGCAAATATATTGAAATATTTTATATTGTTATCGTAAGTATGTCTATGTTTTTGCAATAAATTTTAATATTTTGTGTGTACCTTTGAGCGCCCCACATTCTGTCTTTTATCTTGTAGCATGTATAGTGAGGAGAACTGGGGCACAGTGCAATGCTCTGCAGATAGCATACATTGGCCCTTATTCTGGTTCGGGCGGCCAAACATACGTACGTTCCGTATCACTACGTTTCCCGTTCGCGGACGGCGAGCGAAAGTCCACCCACAAAACATCCGCATACGGACAGTCACAAACACCGACAAAGGGGAGTGGCGTACACTTGAGCGTACTCCACCGTACATGGACGGATCTCCTCTTAGACTCCCATAACTGGCGTACAACAGAGCGTACGCCACCGTATACGGACGGGTCTCGTCCCCTATCACACCAACATCTTACGGCTATCTTAGCGTAAAGCCACCTTGCACGGACGGGTCTTGCATGTTTTCAATGGAAAACTCAGCGTATGTCACCGATTGTGAGAGTGAGCGTACGTCCGTGCACGCTGGCATATCCTTCACATATATGACCCTGCTAATCTAGCCTTTCAACTATGATTAAGCTAATTAAATGAATTATTCTAATTGTTAATCAATTATTGTTTTCTATTACCTCAATTGTCTACCTTATTATCTAATAAAAATACATTTTACCCCTCCTTACATGTATATTTATTATGTTCTAATGTTTTAATCACTATCTATGTGTCCCCACATTGCTGTTACTTTTAAATAAAGTTATGTTGGTGTTTGTGTGTATGTACTAAATTATGTCCATAATTATTTTGATCAGAATTTTAAACATGTATACCTACCCTGATGTTATGTGTGATGTTTTAATCTAACAACATTAAACATTCATGCATTTTCACTATGTGTTATTTAACTCAAAAACATACACATTCACACATCAATCGTTACACCTCACCTCAAATTACAAATATAAGTGACATTACACATCTGTATGTACCTGCCCTTACAAACCCTCTAACATATTTCTGATTAACAACACAGAAAACTTCTAACTGTACATAAACTTATTTTTTTATAACAATAATATTAAAATGAAAACAAAATTTAAACGAGGACCTCCAGTTGGCCAAAGAGAATCTCCAAATATAATAGGGTGAGGTAGATTTCCCTCAATATCTGGGCTACCTCATCCTGGTGCTGTCCAGTGTCTGTAGTGAAGGGAAAAAAAAACATTATAATTAATATATAATATACCCAAATCTGTGTTGTATTTTTACATAATAAGAAGTTGTGAGTTAAGTGTGAAGGACACACATTTTTCAACTACATTGAACCCCGGGTTACCGCCGACAAGCCGGCGGGTACCCGGGGGAGCGGATGAAAGCGCCGTCGGAAGGGCCCGTCCCCTTCTCGCCATCGATATGGCGGCTGGCGTCGCCAGCGCCATCCCCTACAAGGATGGGACAAACTCCATCTGTACACAACACCTGGTCCCACATAACTTTTACAACACTACTGTATGATATGTAATTGGATGTACTGTTATGTCAATTATTCAAGGGGTGAGGCGTGGGCACACTCTGAAAATACACCAAGAGGACCTTTGTTCCTGGAGGAGGACAGGCCACAGCTATGGCTCTCACTGCATTGATATGTTGCAACTAATGATGATGTTGGATACACATATGTGGGTGTTGTGATTGTTTATGTGTATAAATGTGTATGTAAACATTTGGCACATTGTTTACTTACGGCTACTTCTGCCATCCTGTTCTTCACTGGATGGGTGTCCAGTAGCAGGTGACTGGCTGGGGGCACATGCCTGGCTGGGGGTGGGTGAGTGGCTGGGGGCAGATGCCTGGCTGGGGGCGGGTGAGTGGCTGGGGGTGGGTGAGTGGCTGGGGGCAGATGCCTGGCTGGGGGTGGGTGATGGCTGGGGGCAGATGCCTGGCTGGGGGTGGGTGAGTGGCTGGGGGTGGGAGATTGGCTGGTGGAAGTGGAGGGGGAGATGGTGTGGGTACCAGCAGGCCCCAAGGTGGTCTCCACCAAATCCTCCTCCTGCAGCTGGGCCTCCTGCAGCTGGGCTTCCTCTCTGGCACTCATGCATGCCCTTGCGAGTGCTGAAATGTTGATGTTGATGGTATCGATATTGAAGGTTGCGTTTCATGAAAAGGAGTGAAAGAAAAAATTACATTAGTCATGGTCATATAAATATAAATGATACATTTACATTTTGTTTTAAAAATGTTAGTGATAATTTTAAGATCTGCTACACACAAAATCAGAACTTATCCATATACACCCCTACACACCCACATACACCCCTATACACCCACATACTCATGCACATTTTAAAAGTAATTCCTGAAACCATTGCAAAAAAACGCATACATATTTGAGAATAAATATATACTTCATCAGCTAATATGCCGCCGAAGTGTGCATAGAAGCACTGGCTGCCGGCGGCGCAAGTCCGACCAGCGCCTCTCCACCTGCCAGGCTTCTCTGAACGTGGGTCCTGGCGTAAATTAAGCGCCTGGCAGCGTTATACGCCCGACGCTTCTCCATATTGGAGACATAAGGGCCCCTGGCCCCCAGGTGACGGTCCAGAACATAGACTAGGGCCATCAGTTCCTCCCTTGAAAATGGGGCAGCCCGTGTCAAAGACATATTGGCAATGGCGCAGTTATTAATTGCAGGTACATATATAACTTTTGGTGGTTGCTGATTGGTCTAAAACCTAGTTTTTTTATTGTTAACTTTATTAATCCATCTTACATTAACAATATGTATCGGCCCATTCCGATATGCACACCAGAACATACATTATGCATTCAATGTAGGTAGACACGTACTGTATATACAGTGTACGAAAAATTATACACGCAACCATGTACTAATACATACGCCTATAACAACGCACATACAACATGTTGGTGTATGAAAAATTAATACACATAACAAATGAAAGGAAAGCAATGTAACGTTGGTATGTTATAAAATTTGTTTAAGAAAGCATACACGTACTCCAACAGAGACCACCTGAAAACACGGATCATTGGAATGACATGTGCACACATTTAACCATGTAGAACACAATGGTCAACAACCTGTGTATGTTCACGTACAGGTGAATGCTCAGGTGCATTGAGACCTGCGCAATTTACGCGGTAATTATCGGCGGGAATTTTTGGCGGGAATTAGCTACTACATTGCGGTGAAAAATATACGCCCCTTGTTCAAAGCGGGAGTTTACCATATAAATATCCAGTCAGATGCAGCCCATATTTGCTGCAAATATGTCAAGCTCAGATGATTCCGCAGCTGAGGACGCCCTATAGAGAGCAAGAGCTGAATCCCTCCTTGAAAGACAGAGGGAACAGGAGCGGAGAAGGAGGGCCCAAGAGCAAGGGGGCCCCTCACTAACAGGCACTGTTACAACTGCACCAGCTCAACAAGGGCCAATCAACCAGCCAGAACAAGAGGTTGCATCTCTGCCAACATGTGTGACCCAGCAGCTGCATGGTAAGGAGACTGGGGCCACCAGAAATCAACCTGCAACATCTAGGCCGAGTACTGAGCAGGATACCACCACCAAAAAGAGAAACCCTGGATTTCAAGAGGCAGAATTGAGAGTTTTAGTGCCCCGAGCACGAGAATGGATAGAAATAGCTCCCAGGAGGCCGGTTGCCAGTGCAAGGCTAAAGTTTTGGGAGAAGATCACAGAGGAAGTGAACCAGGTGTCAAGAGTGGAAAGAGATTTGGTGTCGGTGAAGAAAAGGCAAGTGTGTTTCTCCCCCTGATAATGAAATATGTGTGTACATATGTTACATGTATGTTTTGTGAATAATAGAAAGGTGTGTTTGTAGATAGTGCTACACTTCTTCAATGACACATGTGAACACAACCATGTCTAATAACCAACATTTATATATGAAACATGCACCATTGGTGTGATGTAAGGTTATGGGCACAGTTCTGCTCATGTGAAGTATGTGATGAGACAACAGCAAGTGTGTTTTTGAAAAAGAGTTGTAGTAACATGTTCCATATGATGCTAATGAAACAAGGATGTCCAAACTGTGCACATGTAGCTGTTGAGAAACTACACAACCCAGCATGCCTTCCCATAGTTTAATTACTCCATAATATCAACACTGGCAAGCTATGGTGGGATGTGTAGTTTCACAACAGCTGGAGGATAACACTTTGGCCATGGCTGCTGTCATTTCAGCATAGTGAGATATGTATGTGCATTTTGCGGCCTAATGAGTGATATGAGACACTGTAATGCCTCATAATGGTTACATAAATCTGTGTGTGGCAAACGTAGGCAGAAAAGAAAACATCACCCACAGTAGGAAATGTAACATAGTAATGATGATCAGTAGCTTAGTGGTGCACATATCTCGTGATGTTTTTTTTTTTTAATTTTGTAGGTGGACAGACTTCAAAACTGTACTAAAGAGGACGATGACTGCCCGGTACAAACACAGCATGTCCACCGGGAGGGGGCCTATACCAACTAGTTTGGAATATACCCCCCTGGAGCTGGAGGCGTTGGATGTGGTTGATGTGGCCGAGGTCAGGGGGGTATCCAATATGGATAGTGAGCTCCCGGTGGAGGTCTTTGCTGCTGCTTTTGACGGTAATTTACAGTAATGCATTGTTTGTGGTAAGAGAATTTTTTTGTGTATGTGATGGTGACATTGTTTTAAATATTTCTCCTAGACCCAGCAGTTACCCCTGAGGAACCGGCAGCATCTTCCCCTTCAGAGCCACAAGTGGAGCAAGTGGACCAGCCCCCACCAACACGAGCCCCCCAGCCACAGGCCACATGGGATGCCAGGTGGGTCGAGATGCTGGATAGGATCGAGCAGCAAGGGGTGGAGGCTGCAGCCCGTCAGCAGCAGTTTGTGGAGTTCCTGGCGGATTGGAAGGACACAAACAGGCAGCAGTTTGAGGCCTTCAACCGCCAGAATGACATTCTGGCGGCTGGCATGCAAAGCATTGCACAACAACTCAGCCACCTCAATGACATTCTGGCGGAGCTGGTCACCACCGCCAGGTCCCAAAGGGACGACACCCCATCTGCTGCCCCACCCCAAGCTGCTCCACAACCTTCCACATCTGCTGACCCTCCTGTGTCCACTGGCCAAAGACGGCGCAAGTCTTTGGTCCCCAAGGCCCCTGTCCCCAAGGCCCCATCCAAGAAGGGGAAAAAAGGGCCAAAATAATGACACCTGAGTCGCTTCCTCTGTGTTTGGACCCCAAATGTTTTCATTTGCACTGGGGATCCACTTCCTGAGTTCAAAATCTATCCATTCTCGTGCCAAGGGCAGTAATCTGTTTAATTTGACCTCTTGAAATGCAGGGTTCATTTTTGCTGGTGTGTATCGTGCTTAGTATTCTCCCTGGGTGTTGCAGGTCGTGTTCTGGTGACCACATTTATTTCACCATTGCAGTTGCTGGGTAACACATGTTTGTAGATATGCAACTTCTTGTTCTGGCAGATTATTTTTGTAATTATATTATTTATGTTATTATTTATATAATTAAATTTTTACAAAAGCTGTGATGCTTAACAGCAAATAAATTATTTTTCACAATTAAAAACCACGTGTTGTATGTGTAATTTCTTGTGTAAACCAAATAATACAATTATGTGTACTTACTGACCTTGGTCTTTTGGTGCATTTTGTGAAGTGTTGTTCAAGTTTGCCATGTATAACCCTCTCCATGGCCATGCACATGTTCATATCCACCATTTACCTGTTAATTTGTTTGTGTCAGCACATGTGCAGAGCAACTTGATAGGTGAGAAAGCAGTTTCTGTGCAGGTGAGTTAATTCCTACATTAGTATTTAAAATCCGGGCCAGAACAATGATTTCGTCATGGAGTGGGTGAGGTAGGCAAACAAGGGGCCAAAGTGACATTTGTGTAGGAATGCATATGTGTCCTCCACAAAAAAAACAGTCAGGTCTTGGTACAGGTATGTTAAAGATGTGTGAGTCGACCAAGCATGATACAATTGTTTGTGTGCAAACATGATAACATATTTGTTAAAATATGAGTTATCTGTGTCATAAGCAGATGTTAGGATCCTTTGTTAGAGAGATGTGATTGCAATAATGTGATTGGTAACATCTTACATCCAGAGTGTGCTACATCCAATTCATAGCAGATATGAAAGTGGTTAAGTTATGTATTTTGGCTACAATACAAAGATTGTGTGCAAACTAGTGGCCAGGGCCTTAGGACATTGCTGAAACATATTTTTATCATAACCCTAAAACTATGTTTGTATAAGAGTGAAAAGGTTGACACATGTCGACTTGCAGGGGCGGATCCAGGATAAAATGACAGGGGGGGCACCATGATAAAAGAGGGTTTAGGTGGGGGAGGGCCAGTGTTAGTGGTGCCAGTGTACATGCTAAGAGAGTGGCAGGGAGAGGGTGGCAATGGGATTAAAATAGGCCCTGGCATTTAAAGTACGCAGGCCCACCATGGTGACAAAAGTGAAGGATGTAGTTGTGCGCGCGCCGAAGGCGCGCTCTGGAAAAGGGGGTGTGGCCACTCAACAGGGGGCATGTCCTTGAGTGTAGTGTACAACACCATATACAACTTCTACACATTATGCAACAAAATACTAGACCCCATTATACTTGCCCCTTACACATGATGCCAAATGGAATGAGCCAAAATTCAAACAATGCCACATGGATTGTGTCAAAATTCACATAATAACACACGGATTGAGCCAAAATTCACATAATGCCAAATGGATTGAGCCAAAATTCACATAATGTCACATGGATTGTGTCAAAATTCACATAATGCTACACGGATTGAGCCAAAATTCACATAATGCTACACGGATTGAGCCAAAATTCACATACTGTAATGCCAAATGGATTGAGCCAAAATTCACATAATGCCACACGGATTGAGCCAAAATTCACATAATGCCACACGGATTGAGACAAAATTCACATAATGCCACACAGATTAAGAAAAAAATTCACAATACGCTTCATAAACAGGGACATTGTCCACCAAAGGCGCGCATTAAACATTTACACCATAATGTCCATTGCACGTTAAGTTACACGGCATGATGTCCATTATATATTATGCCAAACACCATAATACCTATTAAAATTTATGCTACATACAGTAAGTGCTGCTTATCTACATGCTCATTGCCAAGGGTTCCATGCTCATTGCCAGAGGTTCCATGCTCGTTGCCATGTGGGATTACATGCTCATTGCCAACGGTGAATACATGCTCGTGGTAAATGGGGGACAGCTGCCGCCAGGCAGAAGTGATAGCCACTGACAGTGGCAGAGCCTGGCTGTATTCCAAGCACTGCAGGTCCCAGCTATTTGAAATAATACCCATTTCACACCAGAAAATGCATTCCCAGGTTGGCCCCTTTTACACCAGCCTAGTCCCTGCATTTTCTGGTGTGAGGGGGAGAGAAAACCACCTCTCCCCCCCTTTAACCAGTTATCTCATTTAACCGGCTATATCTTCGGAACTAACTGACCCATTTACATGAGACAAGTATCATATTGAAGAACTTTTGAGTGGGCTTTGAATGATTTTGGTCCAGTGAAACTGGAACGTTTGGTTCCAGAGTAATCTGCCCTCAAAGAACATGAACAGCCATGAAATTACATTTCAAAAATAAAAAATTGATTTACACGCTATATCTCTGGAACCGATTGACCGATATGGACCATCCTGGTATTGTATTGAAGGCCCAACGATTTGAAATTGAATGACATCAACCACAAGCTCCTGTGATGCAGGGGGGGAACTGGCAGCCGTCGGAACCGGGTGGGGGTCGGAATTGACGGGTCCCATATTATCCTATGGGGAAAAAATGTTACAGCTTTGCCAGGCGATATCTCCGGTTCCCGGGGGGCTAGAGACATGGGGCTGGGCTCGTTGGAAAGCTCTGGTCCTCATCTACAAAATGATTGACAGGGGGGGCACGTGCCCGGGTGCCCCCCCCCCTGAATCCGCCACTGTCGACTTGTGTAGATTAAGTGTCCTGCTGTTTAAAGGGAATCGGTACATCTGTCAGAATGAACTTAGGTCTACAGTCATTAGGTCGACCCCATTAAGTCGACTGGCAGGAAGGTCGACCTGATTTAAGGTCGACATGGGCCAAGGTCGACATGACTTAAGGTCGAATTTGCATAAAGGTCAACATGAGGAAGGTCGACTGGTCATAAGGTCGACATGGGTTTTTCACTGTTTTTTGATCCGAATGTTGACACAGTCGACATGGACACAGTTGGCAATGAGAATCGGACCCTCGCATCGCTCGCTTCGCTCGCAATGCTTCGGGCACGGTGGCTCGCTTCGCTCGCCACAGCCCTAGTGGATGATAGGGCAAGAAATACCGCCTGTCGGCACATATTGGCTCAAAAAACAGTGAAAAACCCCATGTCGACCTTATGATCAGTCGACCTTCCTCATGTCGACCTTTATGCAAATTCGACCTTAAGTCATGTCGACCTTGGCCCATGTCGACCTTAAGTCAGGTCGACCTTCCTGCCAGTCGACCTAGTGGGGTCGACCTAATGACTGTAGACCTAAGTTCATTCTAATAGATGACCGCTTCCCGTTTAAAGTATATGAAAACACTTACTGAATGTGTGTAAATGGTTATAAACTAACTACCTTGACATATGTAAACAGGTCTTAACATTAATCTTAGCTAAAATGAAACCAACCTTTACATGTAGAGAAGTGTAGAAAGATATGCTTCCAATGTGTTTGAGGGCTGTGTGTGGCTTGCAGGTAGTGAAATAATGGTTTAGACTTAATAGGCTGCAGCATTGTTTAATACATTCAGGTGTCTGAGTTTGAGTAGTAATCAGCGTTAATTAGCAGACCCAGGCGTCCGCTCTCATACGGTATCTGTAGGGGTGGTCTGGAGCTATTGTTGGCGGCCGCCTGTTTTCTGTCCGAAATGCACGGTGCTTTCGCCGATCGAGCGGTTGTAGCACCGTACATTTTTTGTGCACACGCCCATGTTTATGCCCCGTTTCCCTCATTATTTCGGCCGCTCCCCTCAACACGCCCCTATGCCACCCACAATGACCGTACTCTTGCGGACAGGTTTTTTTCGCACAGAAAGACCCGTCCGTGAGCATTGTGAAGTTGCCACGCATGCGCAGAACAAAAAAAAAACAGAACCGCCGGCGTACGTTAATAACGTACGAACCAGAATAACCCCCATAGGGAGGAGAACTGGGGCACAGTGCAATGCTCTGCAGATAGCATACATAGTGAAAACTGGGGCACAGTGCAATGATCTGCAGATAGTATACATGGTGAGGTCTAAGAGCACCAAGCAACCACTACAAACTGAGCAAATGAAAGGCTGAATATTACACAAATGAATGGTGCTGCACAGGGACAGCTTGCTGGAAAGGATGAATGTTTTTTTTAAATCCAGAGGTTTCAGGCAGGCATTCCCCAAACCATGGGTCTACAAACTGTGGCCCTCCAGATGTTGTGAAGCTACAAATCCCAGCATGCCTTGCCACTCCCTTATAGCAAAACTGTAGCAAGGCATGATGGGATTTGTAGTTTCACAACATCTGGAGGGCCACAGTTTGAAGACCCATGCCCAAAACCCTGCAGAAGCACAGGGCACCCATGGGCATGGCATACAAGGGAACATGCTCATTGTGTGAGCTGATGTGCTAAATACTAAGGCAGTGGTTCCCAAACTGTGTGCCGTGAGACTCTGGAGTGCCTTGGGGGACTTGTAGGGGTGTCCTGGGTTGATGGTCCAGGACCAGTTCAAGTTATTTATGTCTAATACAATAGTCAAATTATGGACAAACAAAATAAAAATGTTGTCCATTACCATATAACAGATTCTAAGGATGAGATATAAATACAATTTATTTAACTTAATATTTGTTTCTGACTTTCTCAATCAGAAACCTTTAGCCTAGGGGTGCCGCGAAAAAAATTCTGATGCTTTGGGGTGCCGTGATTCAAAAAAAGTTTGGGAACCCCTGTACTAAGGCATAGTTGCCGACATTTACTCTGCTTCTCCCAGAGAGGAGACCCGATAGTAGTATGGCATGGAGCGGCGGATGTCATCAAACCCTGCCACCACAGCAGGCAAACACCGCAATTCGCAGGTCCACGCGATTCACATAATTTTAGCCCCACCTCGCCGCGAAAAACGGTATTTCGGGCACAAAAAAGGGGGGTTGCGGGGCTGCATGGACAATGCGGGAGGATTGCCCACTTTCCCGGGGGGCCGGGAGGGGTACCCGATTTTCGGTAGCATCCCGGTAGGCCTGTACTAAGGTAGGAGATAGAGGGAAACTGGGAGTGGGTGAGGCAATGCCAGTAGCACTGTGCCTTCCCCACCACAGCTGCCAGGCCCCATACCAACAGTATGTAATAGGAGCAATAATACAGAAGAGCTCCCTGTCCCCTCTGCCTCAGCCATTACCTGTCACTGGTCACTCCATATCTCTGACACCAGACACGGGGGCAGTGGGGAACACAGTCCATGTATGATGTGGCCTCTCCAGCAAGATGCCCACTACATTTCTCAGCATGCACGTATCTTTGCTGCCGACTTGCCAAGCTCTCTATCTGCCGGCAGTGGGCAGCGCAGGACACGGAGGAGTTGGACTACAAGTCCCGGCAACCTTGTAGCTGAAGGTACTGTTGGCCAGCAGCATACCCTCCAACATTTGAGGGGCAGAAATCAGTACACATTTAGGAAGGGGGCGTGGTCATTGGCAAAGTGGGCGTGGTCATTGGCAAAGTGGGCGTGGTCACGTCACCTTTCCGAATGTGTAATGGGGAGGTTTTTTCCCCACATTATTCTTGTGGCCCGAGACAGTATATGCCCCACACCTTGATGCTCCATTAAACATATACCACACACATGATGCCCATTATACATATGGCACACACCGTGATACCCATTATACATATGCCACACACCATGATGCCCATTATACATATGCCACACACAGTGATGCTTCATTATACATATGCCCCAAACATGATGCCCATTATACATATGCCCCACAACGTGATGCTCCATTATACATATGCCACACATTGTGATGCCAATTATACATATGCCACACATTGTGATGCCCATTATACATATGCCACACACCGTGAAGCTCAATTATACAAATGCCCCACAGCGTGATGCTCCATTAAACATATGATACACACATGATGCCCATGATACATATGCCCCACACCTTGATGCTCCTTATTACTGAGCATCAAGGTGTGGTGCATTTGAATAATGGAGCTTCACATTGTGGGGCATATGTATAATGGGCATCATGTGTGTGGCATATGTTTAATGAGTCATTATACATATGCCACACACATGATGCCCATTATACATATGCCCCACAACGTGAAGCTCCATTATACAAACGCCCCACAGCGTGATGCCCAATTAAACATATGCCACACATATGATGCCCATTATACATATGCCCGACACCTTGATGCTCCTTATTAATGAGCATCAAGGTGTGGGGCATATGTATAATGGGCATCATGTGTGTGGCATATGTTTAATGAGTCATTATACATATGCCACACACATGATGCCCATTATACATATGCCCCACAACGTGAAGCTCCATTATACAAACGCCCCACAGCGTGATGCTCCATTAAACATATGCCACACATATGATGCCCATTATACATATGCCCGACACCTTGATGCTCCTTATTAATGAGCATCAAGGTGTGGGGCATATGTATAATGGGCATCATGTGTGTGGCATGTTTAATGAGTCATGCAGGCTGGAGTCACATAATTTTAAAATGAAAAAAAGTTTACCAGATCCAGGGAGATGATTAGAAGCAGCAGCGGCGACGGCAAATGACATGAGGCATGAGGGAGGAAGAAGGTGCAATTTCAACTGCTGGGGACGGCAAGTGACCTCCTGCTGCCAAACGATTAAACGCTTTGCAACGGCGGAGCAGCAGGCGGTCACTATCTGACCTCCTGGCGCCAGGAGGTCCCTACCGTCAAGTGGCCGAGCTACTAACCACTGAGCACCCGGCGAGCGATGGGTTGGCGACCCTGGGTCTTGTCACTGTGACTTAGACTGTCTCACATGTTGGCTTAGTGGCTGCTGGCATATTAAATCAGCATTATTTATACTTCTTTTTTTTTTTTAAGTATATTAAATATAATATACTGATTTAATATGCCAGCAGCCCACTTTTAAAAACAAAGCCACCAGTCAGACAGTCACACACACAGTGTGCAGAAAGGTGGAACAAATGGCCAGGCTGGATTTTTTATACTTTGTGACCACTAGACTGTCACCAGTGACTCACAGAGACAGTCTGGTCTGAATCACTCTGACAGCGAGGCAGGGCAGTACAGATGTCTCCCATCCGTCCCCTGAGCGCCAGACTGTGCGCAGGGTGCGGCAGTGATGTCATGACGTCATGCAATGCCCGCTGGCACAGCAAGGGACACTTGGTAACCAGAACCAGGGAGGGGAGAGCCGGGCACCGGAGAAAACACTTTACAAATCGATAATTCGGTACAAAATGATTTTGCCAGTACTGTTAAAAAACGGTTCTGTACCGGCAAAATCGGTACAGTTGGAGGGTATGCAGCAGGTGGCGCGGCGTCATCACGTTGGCAGCGACGTAGTGCATGCGCAGTGAGCACAGATGCGGAAGCAAAGCGGCAGCTGCAGGAGAAAGTGGTGCTCTTCCGGGAGACTCACGGACATTCTTGAAGAGGCGGCAACCCTGGTATATGTAACACAGGTACAGTGGCGTAATTAGGCCGTTAAAGGGAGTGCGCCCGGTGCCCGCTGCACCAACCCCCACCCCGCCGCCCATGCAAACCCCCCATCCCCCGCAGTCTTACCTACGTTCAGCATACCTCCCAACTTTTGATCTGAAGAAATAGGGACACTCATTTTCATACAAGAATAGACGCTGTGCGCATGCGCACAGCGTCTATTCTACTAGATTGGGGGGTCTCCCAACTGCCACCCCCCGCAGCGGGACAATGCCTGCCGCGGGTGGGACAGCGGGACAGGACCCGAAAATCGGGACTGTCCCTCTAAAATCGTGACAGTTGGGAGGTAAGCGTTCAGTACGCGCTGGTCCCGGCTCCCTTCTTCTGCTATGAGGACCACCACAAAATGACGCTGGTTTCAGAGAACTGTCTGCTAAATGGGGGCGGACATTTTGTGGTGGTCCTCATAGCAGAAGAAGGGAGTCGGGACCAGCGCGTACTGAAGACAGGTAAAGACTGCGGGGGATGGAGGCGGGGTGTAACTATAGCACTGCAGCCCCCGGCGCCAGCACAGCGCCCCCCGCGGTCGCAGGGGCTGCGGTGCTATAGTTACGCCACTGCACAGGTGCTGGTAGATCCCCGGTAAGTAGGTGTACAAAAAGTAGATCCCGAGTTGTAAAAGTCAGGCTACCTCTGATCTAGACACTTCCCAGGGGCCATGGCCTATAGCATATTATTCTCAGCAGGTGAACCAGTTTTTATATCTTGCAGCCCCTGTATAGATGAGCTTCCAAACGTCTCAATTTCTGTATCCTGAGCTGATTTGGCGTCGCAATTTACATGGAGACCAATTCAGTACGCCGTACAGAGGAAGTGGAGACATATCTGGACGCTTAAGTTTAGCCTCTAGTAGAGGGAGCGACAGAACTCTGTAGTTGACAGCTTGTACGTAAACGAGGTGACGTTGTTTCTCGTGGGAACGCTGCAAAAGGTGTAGTGTACTGCTCAACTGCACGTCTCCCTGCAATGTCCGGGAAACATTAGCGTTGGCTCCCCCGCGTAAAGTGCGGATATACATGGCGTCGCCTGTGGCCATGGCGTCCTCGTCGTCTTCCCAGCCTCCGTCACAGGATGATTCGGAGCAGCGCGACGGGGCTCTGGAAGACGGGGAGGCCGAGGTCTTCCTGTGCGAGAGCCACTGCTCTGAGCTGGCCTGGCGGCAGAACGAGCAGCGGAAGCAGGGCTTGTTTTGTGACATGACGCTGGTATTCGGAGGGGCAGGGCGGGAGTTCGCGGCTCATCGCTCCGTTCTGGCGGCCACCACTGATTACTTCGCTCCGCTGCTGTCCGGCCAGTTCGAGGAATCCAGGTCCGGCCGTGTGGAGATGAAATGGAGCTCGGAGCCCGGGCCGGACCTGGAGACGGTTGAAGCCGTTGTTCAGTATATGTACACCGGCCAGATCCGGGTGTGCACTGGGAACGTGCATGAGGTGCTGGAGCTCTCTGACAGGTGAGTCTCTTACTTTGTACACGTCATATTCTACAGAGGGAGGTCGTGTGTACGTCCTCAGCTGGAGGGTCACTGCAAGTCCCAGCATCTTCTGCCCAGACCAGTGTTTCCCAACTTCATTTCTCAGGGACCCCTAAATGCACGTACACACTGGGTGATGCACGCTGCTTTCCTGGCTTTACACAGCATGTTTTATAGACGGTTAGGGATCCCTGAGGACAGGGGTAGATGTTTGAAGCAGTGATTAGGGAGGAGAATTGAGCCAAAGGAGACGTGGCCCCATGGCAACCAATCAGCTGCTCTGTATAATTTTATATTATGCAAATTAAAGATGTTACTTCAGTGCTGATTGGTTGCCACGGGCCACTTCTCCTCTGGGTCACTTCTCACTGCTTCATACATCTAAACCTGAATTTGCCAACACTGATCTAGACCCTAAGAGGTCATTAACCCGACATCGGGATCCCGACTCGGACAGCGGAGGGAGTGCAACGAAGCCCCTCGCAGTCTCGCTGCGCTCGCCACCTATTCTATTCTCTATTTATGGGGCTTGTGGACCACCACGAGGTAGAATAGCCGGTGGCCGTCAGGACAGTAGTGTCTAGATCCCCTTCAGTTTTGACAATTTTCCCATCATGCTCTGGGTCCACGTATACCTGGTGGGGGAATATAAATCTTTGGCGAGCGAAAAGAGCCACCTTGCCCGAAGCGTGTGAGCGTACAATGAAGCTAAAATAAATCAAATTAACCGACACCTATGTGAATTACATATAAAATAAAAAAAATTGTTGGGGCATATAACAACTTCCGCTCTCACTGAACATCACATCCTGAAATCAAAACTGAAGGGGATCTAGTCTCTACCCCGTCGGGACTCCAATTGTCGTGGTTTTAACAGTCGTTATCCCGACTGTCGGGACTTATCTGGCACCCCCTGCGATGCACTCAGCCGAGTGCCAGTGGATCTACGCATACGCGGTCAAGACTGACCACCCCCTGCTGACCACACTGTCCCAACGGCAGTGCGGTCTGTAGCCCCTAGGCTACAATGGGCTAATGCCATCTAAGTATGCTGGTAGCCATGGAACCCAATGCTGCCCGATGTAGATACATCAGGCAGCTAGCTTCGCATCCCCCACAGTTATCTATGAGGAATGTGGCTGGCGACAGTGCAGGAGGGATCGGAGGTTCCTGCTGCGATCCCTCCTGATACATTCAGGTGATACTTAATATTTGCAGCTAACCTTCGGGATTTAGCCGTAAATTTTAAGTGATAAATGGTCCACAAGTTTTGTGAACTAAAGGTGTACATACACTACTACAGTGTCCCACAGCAGTGAATGGCCATCCGATCCTCCTTCAGCTGCTCCTGGACCTTCCCGATTGGCAGGATAGCATGCAATCCCTTTCACATACGATGTGAGTGCATGCAGGTCTGACCTCGGACTCCGGTCCGATGTGTCCGACACCACGTATTGGACCCAATGGGATGTCAAATTGTGCCTGATAAGTCAGATACAGATGAAATTTGCCTAAATTAGACTAGTGTATTGGGGCCTTTAGAACTCACAGTAGTCTTATACTCTTCTATAACTGAAATATTTTCCAATGAAACAGAATCAAAGCTACACCTGAATGTTAACTAGAATTGTTTAGTAGTTGTATGCTTTTTAGTTATACAGGAAATGTTTCCTTTGGTTTAGAAAAAAGTATATAAGGTCATTCACTCAGGCATGACACCCACTGACTCAGATTTTCATGATACTTTGTATGCTTGATACTACCACATAGCTATTGGGTACGGGTCATTGGGTCGACCAATGAAGGTCGACAGGGCTTAGGTCAATACCTAAAATAGGTTGACAGGGTTGTAAGGTCAACACAAGTATTACGTTAACAATGGAAATATCAACAGTCAAAAGGTCGACATAAGTTTCTCAAGGTTTTTTTTGTCCCGAATATTGACATGACACCGTCAAAGTGTAATGCGCTTGCCATGCTTTTATTCTCCCATCTCACTGTAGTGAATGGTAGGGTATAAAATATTGGCTGTCAGCTCAAAATTTTTTTGAAAAACTCATTGCCAACCTTCATACCCCTTCGACTTTAGCCGTGTCGACCTTATACATTTCAAAATATTACAAAGGACCTCGGTCCGATGTCAAGTAGGTGTATGCCGGTCAGATCGTTGACCTGGGGAGTGTGTTTCACTAAATGGATTTCTATGGAAATATCACAGACGGATGACAAATGGTCTGGGATGCCTAAATAAGGAGGTTATTTTGGTTCACTCTGACAAAATCCTTCTTAGATGGACAAAACCATGTGCACTGCAGGTGGGGCAAATGTAACTTGTGCAGAGAGAATTAGATTTGGGTGGGGTTTTACTTCAAAGTGAGATCTATATTGCAGTGTAAAAATAAAGCAGTCCGTATTTTTCCTGCACAGAAACAAAATAACTCACCCAAATCTAATTCTCTCTGCGCATTTTACATCTGCCCCCCTGCAGTGCACATGGTTTTGTCCATCTAAGAAGGATTTTGTCAGAGAGTGAACCAAAATAACCCCCTAAGTGCTTGCATCTACCCAAAAAATTTACAAACTTCCAAAAATACCAAAAAAAAAGGCATTGCCCTCCAAAAAACATTGAAAAAAAAAGATTGCTGCTCTGAGAAGTCTGGGGATTAAACTCCAGCAACACAAATGACACTAGGCAGCCACCTCCTGGATCTATTGGAAGAGCTGTCAAGCTTAAAACAAGAGAAAGATAAACTTCAAGTCATCCTAATTGCACAACCAAACCTGAGCAACCCGGGTAAGTGTTTTTGTGTAACATGTTGAGCCTGAGGATGGTCATTAAAGACTGAAACGTTGCTTAAGATCCCCGAGTCTGTAGTATTTCTTTACTAAGCCCTGCGAGTGCCACTCACATTGTCTGTCTGTCCATATTTAGTTTCTTATATAGCGCAGCATATTTCATTGTGCTTTACAAATCTATAGAATTACCATTCAAAAGTTTGGGATCACCCAGACAATTTTGTGTTTTACCCGAAAACTGACTTTTATTTATCAAATGTGTTGCAAAATGAATACAACATATGGTCAAGACATTGGCAGGTATTCAATGCTGTTTGCGAGTGGTGACAGCGAGCAGGGCTTCCTGCTCGCTGTCACCACTCACCCTGACAGCATTCAACACAGCCTCCGCATCCGCCAATTCCCCCCCGCTCCGTTTTTTGAGCGAGGGGGAATTGGCGGATGCGGCTCCAGAAGCAGCGAGACCCGCGGCTAAAAACTGCGAGTTTTCTGCAGCAGCCGCGGGTCTCGCCGGCCGCTCGCTGCAGCATTGAATACCCCTAATTGGCAAGGTTAGAAATAATGGTTTTTTTTTTTTTTAAATAATAATTTTGTCCTTTAAACTTTGCTTTTGTCAAAGAATGCTCCTTTTGCAGCAATTACAGCATTGCAGACCTTTGGCATAAAAGCTGTTAATTTGTAGAGGCAATCTAAAGAAATTTCACCCCATGCTTTCTGAAGCAACTTCCAAATTTGGGTTGGCATGATGTGCACTTATTGCATATCATACGTTCAATAGCTCAATAGAGTTGAGATCTGGGCAACGGAGACTGCCTCCGGTCCCCGACGTCGCCCTCGCCACCCCGAGCGCCTCCCTAACCCTGCCAGTCTCCCTGAAGCGGAGACGGGCAGGGACCCAAGAGACTGGGACGCGCGTGCGTGTGAGACACACGCATCCCAGGCTCTGTCGCCGGCGCTCACCAGCGCAAGGGGTCTGGCGAGCGCCGGCCAAAGATAAAGCGGGCTCCACCTGTAGTATAGTCATTTACCACATTAACAATGTATAGAGTGTATGTCTGATTATTTTAATGTTCTTCATTGAGAAAAACAGTGCTTTACTTCAAAAAATAAGAAAATATCTACGTGACCCCAAACTTTATAAAACCCATAATGGATTGTGGGCTACTTGGTTAGCTGCTGTACCAACTGTGACCACCCCGGAGTAATAATCATAAGTAAATATAATGGTTGGACTGCGCTCTATCTTATATTAGTATTCATGCAAGTGATGAATGACAAAGTTGTGTGGATTGCGCTATGTTCTAATCTTGAGATGTATGTGGTCATGTCAGGGGTGATAAATGAAAAATATCAATGGTGATATGTTTCACACACTTTACTTCAATATAGATACATATATGATGTAATGAAAAAATAATAAAGGAAAAATGAAGAAAAATAATAAGGATGATAATAATAATAAAGATGTAAAAATGTACTTTATTTGGTACTTGTGTAGTATCACGGCGCCCGTTGCATCGCATACCACTAATTAAGGTATGCTATGGTATGCCATGGCATGCGATGGACCCAATTTGAGGCTTTTCCCGGGAAGAGTGTACAATTTTAATATCGTGTCGCATCGCATGCCATTATAATGGCATGCGATGCGACGCCCAGATCCGATTTTTAATTGTATCCCCACCCTGATCGGTAATTACAATGTTAAATGCCCCCCCATTGTTAATGCCACCCCACTATTAACGCCAACCCGAAGCGTGGCGAGCGCAGCGGTACGCGTCCTCCGACCTTTTCATACCCCCACTATCCACGTCGGTGTGGAGTTGACTTTCTATAGTGTGGCGAGCGGATGCATAATACTTGTGAAGTAATGCGCGTCCACTCGCGGGGCTCGCCACGCTTCGGGCTCGCTGCGCTCGCCACACTATATGAATTCAACTCCGCGCCAACGTGGATAGTGGCAGTATGAAAAGGTCGAAGGACGCATACTGCCGCCCCTCGTGGGCTCGCTACGCTCGCCACGCTTCGGGTTGGCGTTGATAGTGGGGTGGCGTTAACAATGGCGGGGATTTAACATTGTCAGTACCCATCAGGGTGGGTGTACAATGTAAAATCGGGTATAATCACATCGCATGCGATGCGACGCAATTTTTTTGGTTGTACAATGCCATGCGATGGAAATGGGAGCGCCGTGATAATACATGATAATACACAAGTACCCTTTATTTTTATCCTGCAAAAACCAGAGGGGGCAGAAGATCCAAGCATCCTCCACGCTTGTACAGACTCTTTTAACCTTTCCAATAATCCACTGACCACATTAGACCATAGAATCCTTTCTAAACTACCCTTTTGTTTTTTTTTACCCATGGTACGACATAATTCATTCCAATGGAAATTGGATGATTTCAAGTTTAATAGAACCTTTATGTTGAAAGAGTTTTTTGGTTTCTACCTAGTTCTTTACAATTGTGACAAATACAGATCAATCTTTGACCCTTCGTCTACAAGTACTACTATTAAGACTTTTTGACATCTAATGTAGTAATACCCCTTTCACCGGGTTTTTGAGCATCCCGTGTTGATCCCGGAATCTACCCAGGTCAGGACCTGGGATATTCTCATCCCGGGATATTCTTTGTAGACCCTTTCACACTGTGCTTGATTCCGGGTTGATCTGCGTTCATGTGCCTCAAACCCGGGATATTTTTGCGAGTGTGAAAGGGGTATAAGTGGGATCCACAGCTTCTAAAATGGATATCCCCCTACCCCAATTTATCGGCTTTAGGAAGGCAAGCATTGCATGATTTAAGTATAAATGTACTGATGTAATTATCGAAAATGCTGATAAGGAGGGAGCACTGGTATTGCAAAATACTGACACTTATGTGTAGGAATGCTATAGTCAGTTGAATGACTGTAATGTATACGAGTTGCTAGATTATGATCCTGCAATATTAAAAAAAAGAGTTGGACAATGTATTAAATGCAGCAGCTTATTCCTAGCAATTTTCCACTGAGATACAGCTTGCCCTTAATGTGGATTTCTCCATTGTTCCCCTCTTTTATACACTTTCAAAGGTCCACAAACGATTGGTTGATCCTCCTGACAGACCCATCCTCTCTGCTTTGGGATCACTTTACCAGCTGATCAGTGTTTTTGATTCAGAAGTTACAATCTGTGAACACCTTGTGTACCAGTAAAATTCTCTGTAGTGCTGACATAGTCAGCTCGTAAACATGCATCATGCATGAGCCCGGTATTGTGAAAGTGGTACATTTGATTACTGATAACCCATTTATACAGATGGAGCGTCCTTGCTCGGCACCCATCAGAACGCCCCCTCTGGTGAGCGCCAGCGGACAGGGACTCCATTAAACTGGGACGCGCGTGCATCGCAGTCTTTTGCGGCTGGGCGACGGGACCCTGCCTGTCTCCGATAAAGGGAGACGGGCAGGGTTAGGGGTGGTGGGGGGAAGCGGCGGTGGGGACCCGGGAGGAGCTCCGTCGCCATGGGGTGCGCTAGCGTCTCGTGCGTGCGCCCCCTGGCAGGAGCTGGCGGGGTTGGCAAGTTTTGCCACCCCCTGCCTGAAGAAGAGACGCTCCATCTGTGTAAGTAAGATTTATTGATGAATTGCTGTTCCTTTGGACTGGCAGTCAAGAAGCCCTGAAAGACCACTTGGACTCTCATAATGAGTCAGATGGTGTGATTTTTCACCTACACCATCAGTACTAATAGTGCATTTTAGATGTAAAAAAATTTGTTAGCTGATGGTGTTATCAACACTGACATTTTGTAATTCCATCTTGCAATCGGCTTTCATCCACCTTCATTGAAACATGGGCTGCCTTATTCTCAAATGTTGAGAGTAAGGCATATTACTAGTGATCTATCTAAGGTTGAGCCTTAATGAAATGGTGAAAAAATTTGGTTACAGAGAAGGACCGGCAAATCATTGAGAAGAAGGTATTGAAAGAGAACAATGAACAAATGTTGGTGCCCAGGGTTGAGCTAGAGAGGGCTAATAAAAGAATTCCTTAGGTTAATCGCCAGCACCTGTCTTATTTTTTATTCTAAACATGCTGCTTGTTCTTTGTACGACATGCATCTAGTTACTGACATGATTGTTTTCACCATCCATACACAGGCATAAAATTCATGATTAGGTTTGCTTTAACCTGTTCTTCAAGATATGTTTATACTTTAAATTGCCCTTGTGGCTATGTGTATGTAGGCAAAACAACTACAATGTTTAAAGAGCATATGGTGAACCATTACTCGACTATTCATGCCACTTTGGTTTCTTCCGGCAGCGACCACCCTGTGGCCCGAAATTGTGTGCAGGCTGGCTATTCTGTTGCCAGTATCAGATCAATAATCATAGATCATGTCCCAGCCTTTAAACGAGGCAGGAATACAACCAAAAAACTGTTGCAGTTAGAATGTTTGTGGATTCACAAATTGGATAGCTTGTCTCCAAAAGGGTTAAATGAATTTTCAGGATTAAGCTGCTTCCTATAAATGGAGTTGTATCCGATACATTGTAATACTGTTGCTTATATGACCATATATTATACAAATTGTGCTTAAAAGTATCTTTCTTTTACTCGGGTCTTGATTAACCCCTTGAGTAATGGGTTTTCCTGGGGCAGAACAAACCTACCAGGGCAGGTTTTTCCTGCCCCAGAAATACCCAACCTGCTCCCCTGGGGCTGTTGCTGGTTTTGGCTGTTCTCAGCCACTTGGGGAGCTTGGGTGCGCTAGGACATCTATGTACTTGGGCGTTCGTGTTCTGGCGCCCGAATTCCCTAGCGCTCCTGAGAGGACCCCGAACTTGTCCGAGCAGGGCTGCTGTGAATGACGGTGGGGGGGGGGGGGGGGTGGTGTAGCGGCAGTGGAGCCCCGGCGGCCTGGCATATGATTGCTGGGATTGAGGGGCAGGGAGTTAAGCGACAAAGGGGGTGTGCTCGCAGATGGTGGAGGCACCACTGGTCCACACCTATTAATCAGTGGTATGCCCACTCCTGCAGCGCAACTCAGCCCCAGAAATTTGTAGGCATACCGCTGAAGAGGTTAATACATTATTTTCAATATACTGCATTTCTCTATTGTCCATATGGGATACTGGGATCTCAATACATTGGGGAAGAAGAGGTCCTCGACAGGAGACTGACACTTTCTTCATAGTGGGTGTACTGGCACATCCCCCTCCCACAAGCCAGTTTAGAAAAAATGTGCCCTCAGAGAGGCTGCACTTCATGGAAGCTCCAGAGAGCGTTTTTCTTCATTTATTTTATTTATTATTTTGGGGAGCCTGTTTGGACTTAACAGCTCCCTGCTTCGTGGGAAGCAAGGGGAAGTGTACAGTTGCAGGCCTTACAAGGTACTGAACTGTCCCATCTGTGGTGAGTGTTACCCGGGGTCCCCTCAGTGGGATACCCCGGTTCATTGCGCGGCGCCCCGATCATACTGGATTCTTTAAACAAGAAAAAGGCAGGCAGAGTACCCCTCACCAGCGATTCAATAAAGTATATACTTCCCCTTTTTCTATTGTTTCAGGGAGATTTTTCCTCAGGAGTTAGAATGAGGTTGTATCCATATGTGGAAGAAGGATATGGTCATAGCATTATACCATTTTTAAGGACACATATGATTTTTAAAACACTTTTAAAAGCAAATCCACATCTATATAAAATTCATGAGAAATACAAACAAATGTTGCACACAAAACATAGAGAATGTCTCTGATGGTGAAATAAAACAGCCAGAAAACTTTTACCAGAGATGGTGGAACTGAATGGTTAAAAACAGTTCAGATAGAGATTGTCAAACAGAGTAGCAGCCCGGGCAGCCTGTATCTGGAAGCAATCCCTTGGTAATGTAATCGGCAGTCTTTTCTCCCATCAGGGTCACGCCAACGCGTTTCGACCAGCGTCTGGTCTTTGTCAAGGCTCCTGGATGACTTGTGTGCTGTGTCCAGTGTGGGTTTAAGTACCCGTTTCACGAGTCCTCATTTCCGTCCTGTACGTTATACCGGAAGTATTATGGTTACTATGGTTACCTTTCCCAAGTGAGTCCGTTCAAAAAGGTGTCCGCCTGGTGATGTATAACAAAGTTCCTGTTTGGCCAGGTTTCTCTAGAGTGATTGCGCTTGCGCTGTGGATCCCGGCTGGACCGCCGATCACCCAAAGCGCGCACGCTTCCTACTTCCGCCCTTACTTCAGTCCAGGTTTGTTTATGGGCTTCCGCCCTTAGTGTCCGCAATTCATCCTTAAATATCCGCAATTCATAGCAGGGGTCGCCAACTCCAGTCCTCGAGAGCTGCCGTTAACGTTTTCCTCTGGGTTCTTTACACTGCCGCTGGCCTCCCAGGGTATGTGTTAGTAAGTTTTGCTAGCAATAGCACCATCGCCAATCTAAATATTAGTAATAGCACCTGCGCCATTGTAAGGGGCAGAGCTTACTCAGAGCGGGGAACCAGCTCTCTGGGTGCAAATTTCTTGCTCCCTGCTTCTCCTTGCATGCTGTGAGCTCCATTATACAGCAGCAGACACTCCTCAGCGGTGCTCAGTTTCCTGACAAGAGTGAGAGTTCTGTAGCAATGATATCCAGTGAAATAGCGCTAAAAATGCTAATTTGGTTTTGGCTGTTGCACGTACGTACGTGTATGTATGTATGTATGTATGTATATGTGTGTGTGTGTGTATATGTGTGTGTGTGTGTGTATATATATATATATATATATATATATATTGGCTGTGTGGGGTTTGCTGCGGCACAGACGCAACTCCCCCCAGACCCGCCCTTCCCAGAAAGCGTTCGGAGCAGCCGTATGGTGGAGGGTTTTCTCCTCTTCTACTTAAGGTAAGCACCTACGGGTGTCACTTTATCTCTCTCCTTGAAAACGGGGCACACGGGACCCTGAAACGTCGGGCACAGAGACATGTGTTGTTACACATTAAATTGAATATTTTTGCAAAGCTGACTTGACTCCGTCTGTGCCGCAGCAAACCCCACACAGCCATTATCCAATACTGGCTGCTGGCACCGGAGCGCACACAGTGCACTGAGCGAAGTGCCGGACCATTCTCCCTTAGAGACTTAAACTGTCCACTTAGGAACCAACACTGATTGTCAATCAGACCACATCTTAGCTCCTATGCTTTTTGGCTGATGTTTTGGTCACTTTTGAAAGCTGGTGGTGCTTTCACTCTTGGTAGCATGAGACGGAGTCTACAAACCCACACAAGTGGCTCAGGTAGTGCAGCTCATCCAGGATGGCACAACAATGCGAGCTGTGGCAAGAAGGTTTGCTGTGTCTGTCACGTAGTGTCCAGAGGATGAAGGCGCTACCAAAAGACAGGCCAGTACATCAGGAGATGTGGTGGAGGCCGTAGGAGGGCAACAACCCAGCAGCAGGACCACTACCTCCGCCTTTGTGCAAAGAGGAACAGGAGGAGCACTGCTAGAGCCCTGCAAAATGGCCTCCAGCAGGCCACAAATGTGAATGTGTCTACTCAAACAGTCAGAAACAGACTCCATGAGGGGGGTATGATCGCCCGACATCCAAAGGTGGGGGTTGTGCTTACAGCACAACACAGTGCAGGACGTTTGATGGGATTACACATGCCTAGGAATTTTCTGTACCTGGGGGTGCTATGGGTATTAAGCACAAGATTCTCACGTTAGTTATGTGTGCTGTAAACATAGAACCCTAGGGGTAATTGGATCCTGAGTCTAGATGGAATCTTTTGGGTATGCTGTGGAATGCTTAGAGGGTATTCCTCACTTGACCTCTCTATAAAAAATATTGAAAGGGACAGCCTATCATTAAGGCCGTGCGGTTTATCCGCCTTGAGCCCGTGTATCTAATTGGCCCCTAGCTTCAGAAGTTTATCGTCCTGATCACCTCTGCGGAGGGACGTGATCTATTATATGTTTGAGGTCCATGAGTTTGTGTTTTTGGATGGAAAAGTGTTTAGCCAACGGTTGGTTGTTACCCTTGCCCTGTAATGCCTGGTGTATGGCCGACCTGTAGAGAGCCGTTCGTTCCCTTACTGTCCTCAATGTCTTACCTACATAAAGTAGGTTGCATGGGCTTACTATTACTTACACCACATGCGTGGATAGACAAGTTAGTGTGTTTTATTTTACCTCTGTTGGGTGTGTGAATGTAGTGCCTACTAGCATGTTCTTGCAAGTGGTATATTTTAGGCTTTTACTACATTTGTAACACCCCGGTGCCCGGGTCAGCAAATGAGTGTTGGGGCTAGGGCCTGCCATGAAGCCTGTGATGTCATTATGTGCTATGATATATTTTACACTCCTGCCGCGAGTGTAGCATAGCATGGGTCTTTTCTTGCTGAAGCATGGCAGACCCCCGTCCATTTTGACAATAGGCCATAATGCCCTGGTTGCCCGTGGTAGCACAGCACTTGCAATGTCAAAACGGGTCGCAAACGGCATTACATCTTCTTTAAAGTCCTTTGGACTTTGTGGCCTTGGATGAAGTAGTCCATCTCTGTCAATTTTGAGGACCTACTCTTGTTGTTGGAGGGATTTCCTCTGGTAACCTCTCTCCTCGAATTCCGGTAGTGCAGCTTTGTCACTGGTGATTCTTGCTGCTCTCAGCATCTGGGACTTTGGTAAGGCTCTCTTCAAGGCCCGGGGATGGAAACTGTTGGCCTTCAACAGTGTGTTTTTATCTATAGGCTTATGGTATATTTTCGTGCAGAGTTGCCCTTCCTTTATGAACACAGTCACATTCCAAGTAATCGATCTCGACCTGTGA
This sequence comes from Crinia signifera, assembly GCF_055691185.1. NCBI lineage: Eukaryota > Metazoa > Chordata > Amphibia > Anura > Myobatrachidae > Crinia > Crinia signifera. The sequence goes on from NC_139222.1 coordinate 123,121,253, forward strand.
GTATTTTAGGTCAATTTGATGGGTGAGTCCCGTGCATTAATGTCCTCCATTAATCAAATCCGTTTTCTGTGTTCTTGATTGTTGTAGAACATTAGTTGTTCTTCCCGGATCATGTAAATGTTCGCTAATGAGGGTGTTACACAGCTCCCCATTGCGCACCCGGACTTTTGGCGATAGAATTGGCCATTGAACAAAAAGTAGTTATTCACAAGTGATAATCTCATCAGTTCCATGAACAAATCAAGATTTAACTCATTGGTACGACCTCATCTAGAGTACTGTGTTCAGTTCTGAAAGCCATACCTCCAGAAGGATAAAAATACATTAGAGACTGTACAAAGAAGGGCAACTAAAATGGTGCATGGCCTACATCACAAAACGTACCAGGAAAGACTAAAAGATCTTAATATGTATACTTTAGAGCAGAGAACGAAAAGGGGGGACATGATAGAAACTTTCAAATATATCAAGGGTTTTAACAAGGCACAGGTGGGATACATTCTTCACAGGAAGAGGAGCAGCAGAACATGAGGACATGCACTGAAACTAGAGGGAGGAATATTCAGGGGAAATTTGAGGAAGAGTGGAATAAGTGGTTGAGTGGAATAGCCTCCCATCAGAGGTGGTAGAGGCAAATACAGTAGTACAATTTAAACA
>NC_139222.1:123126909-123259409 GCF_055691185.1 Crinia signifera
GTGTGCTGCTTCTAATAGAAGCGCTGCACACTGAGAGCGCAGCAGAGGCTGATAGAAGCGTGTCCTGTCGGCACGCTGTCTGCGCCCACCACACAGCGCTTAACCTCTTTTCTACTGAGGTTTGCCTGGGCCCTGGGAGAGTCTGGAACCTGCTCCTTGCTTAGAAGGGGACTGTGGGGGAAGGACCTCCCGCGATGGCGGGTGCCATTTTGGAAGAGCTTATGGACTGAAATCCCACTAGAGAGTTGAAGTCTATTACAGGTGTCCAGCGCAGCTGGATGACTCCAAGTGATCCCAAAGAGAAGGGGAGGCACTGGAGGTGAGGAGAAACACTTGTGGGAGCGTCTAAAGGGGGAATGGCGCCAATCTGGCTTCCTACCCTGCTGAAGCAGAGACTTGGTCTCTTCCTACTCTGTGTACTGGCGCCATTTCTCTCCATACTGCGGAGCTGAAGCCTGGCTGTTTTCTTCAAAGTACAAAGGGTGCATGTTCTCCTGGAAAGCGCTATCCCCGTTGACGCTGAGGTCACTGACCGCTAGCAGACAGATAAGTACACTGTATACATTGCTCTGTGCTTTGCCTGATATTGTGCACCGTGGGTTAAATATGACTGACACGTGTGATGATGATGCTGCTGTGGGGTGGGGGGGAGCGCAGGGCATGTTTTTGGACTGCAGATTTTGCAGGGTTAAATTAATATGTGAACAGATGGATAATAGGGGATTTGTGCCCTGCTTGTGAATCTGTGCCCAGTGGTGTGCAGGCCCTGAGGTCTGAGCAACAAGAACCTGTGTGGGCTGCTGCATTGGGGCGGTCTATGAATGCCTTGGCTGAGGCTCTTAATAGGCAAAAGGATAACTTAGTCTCCTGGCCCTAGTTCCTCCTCTCAGACTTCTATGGGATCCATTGCTCCTTCGCAAGGGGACCCTATGTTATTGCAGGTCAGAGAGATCTATATCGGAAAGATACCACGACGAACAGTATCCTCCATGCGTCTAGCTCCCACCTGCCAAGCACGATCAAGGCCATTCCAAAGGGGGAGCTTATACGCACCAAAAGGAACTGCTCAAATCAAGACACATATCTAAGTCGACAGAAAGAACTGACTGAACGCTTCACCGAGAGAGGTTACAGTAAGAATCTCATTAAAAGATCCATAAAAGAGGTGGAAAAGATCCCGAGAGAATCCTTACTCTCACCAAAAACGAGAGAGATCAAAGAGGAACCGGTGAGATTCATCGGGACATACAACAAAAACTGGCAAGAAATCAGACAAATTCTCCAGAATCATTGGTCAATTTTACAAACGGATAATGACCTAAAAAAAGTCCTCCCAACCCAGGTACAAACAAGCTGGCGGAGATCCAAAAGCATAAAGGACCACCTTGTCCACAGTCACCTTGCTGAACCCGAAATAAAAACTAAAATCAGAGGCTCCACAAAATGTGGAAAATGCAAGGCATGCAAATATATGGAACCAACCAAAAGTTACCTGGATAAATTTTGAAAAAGATGGATGATCTCAGAACACATAACGTGCACGAGTATAGGGGTAATCTATCACCTTCAATGCCCTTGTATTAAGTCCTACATAGGAAAAACCAGCAGGACATTTAAAATCCGAATACTCGAACATGTAGGCACGATTAGAAATGCCATAAACGATCGCAAAAAATTCAAAACTCTCACCCCCGTGGCAAAACACTTTATGAAAGTGCATAACAGTGACCCCAAAGATCTCAAGGTCTTTGGGATGAAACATGTCAAATTAAACATCCGAGGGGGAGACTTGGATCAAGAACTTTTAAAGGTAGAAACAAAAATGATCTACCTTATGGATAGCCTTCAACCTAGAGGCCTGAACGAGAATAATAGCTACTTACCTTTTCTCTGAGAAACTTCCGACCAACTATTAGAACATTCTAAACAATCATTATCATAAACCATAATGAACTTCCAATTAAAGACATCGAAAAAGACCTATACCAGAAGTCATAAACGGATCTGACAACTGACGCTATATATATTGAGACATAGGTATAAATATGATGTCAACATCCTTTAAAGCACTGTAAAATAAAATCATAATGACTATTCATAATAAGAGATCTATCTTCTAACACAGAAAATCGATCCTAAAGCGATGCTTTATCACACAAAAACACATTGTATACACAATGTACCATAATAACTTAATTTTATAAGTCTGAATCACATATATTAAAATTGGAGACATAATCTCCATCTTATATCACCATGGTTTCTTCCCCCTCCTCACACCAACTCACCTTCCTTATTTATTATATTACTTTTCTCCTTCACTTTTTCCCCATCCTATATAATTAACATAAACACAAGATGAAATAACATCATATTCACCACATATCCTATTCTGTCCAAATCACCTTAACCCAGTGACATCATACCTGAATTAATCAGGAAAAAATTACCACGGAACAAGCATAGAATCAATAAGATAGTAACCAATATAGATCTGTCAAAGTGACAAATGACACTAGGATCAGGATAGATACAAGAAATAACCCAGCAAATTTCATTACAACCAAAAACATCTAATGAATTAACAGTAAAACAACGAAAAAACAGATTTTTAAAACCCAGTTCTAATTATTCAGATTCCAGGGCTCCTAACGGAACCAGCATGTTCTAAAGCAATTTCTTCAAACCATATATATGCAAACAAGACATCATTACCAGATTAAAGACTGATAATCCCCCACAGAACGTTATCTCATCCCCAATGAAACGGAGATTTACAAGCATAATTTTACAGTGCAAACGAATCAGTAAAAGAATAGTTATACTCAATACAGGGTCCGGGGTTTTCCAGCAAAGCTGGATCCTTCCGGGTACGACAATACTGACCCGTGATTGGTCCTAACAGACCATGTGACCGGCGGAATGACGTCAGACGCCGGTCACATGCTCCAGACGCCGGAAGAAGGGCGGAAGGAGCCTCAGAAAGCCTGGCACTAAGCGGCCAGCGCGATAGGAGGAAAGGGAACATGTGATCCCAAGCGGCCAAATGATTGGCCGATGGGAATCAATAAATATTTTCCATCAGTGACAATCGGCTTGTGTCTTGAGAAAGCATGTTTGTGAAACACGTGTCGACATTAATTTAATAGGCTACTGTGTATCTATGTCAACAATGTTATTGTAAACAAATGAATTTAATGTAGAGAATTTAATCTTAAAAGTTCAAACGCCAAACTCAGGGGACCATTTTGCCTGGTGAAGGGCTTGCCCTCTGTCCCCTCTAAGGGAAGGGGTAACCCCTGACTCAAAACTTCTAATTCCTAACATCCATACAACCTGATACCAACCAAATCAAGGCTGTCATAATTGCTGGTCACAATACCAATAGGTGTAATATTGCATATTAACCACCAGAGGTCAGCAAACTATCATTAATGTCAGATAGTAACTTTTCACCCTGTTAAATAGACAAACAGGATCAGAATTATACTAAATCCCAAAAGGTGTATAACAGCCATCAGTTGGTAATATCAAATATATACTGTGAGAGAGTATATAAATGATAATCTAAATCACATATTGGGAAATAAATGTGAAGTTATAACAAATTGTCCACCAGGTAATGGCACCCCGATAGCGGTCTCCTACCACTAACGTAGAGGATCAATAGAGCTATCACCCCCATTAGAAAGGTGAATTAGCAGGCTGTATAGAATACTAAATCTATACAGGCAATATACTGTCATAAGGTCAGCCGATCATTAATACACATTGCAAAGGAAAGCACAGGATTTATGTGCCAATAACAGCATCTTGGTCTGGCATGCTGTGAGAGAACATGCCCACTGACATGCTGTTCTCAGTAAGATAAAAAGACAAACCAATTACGGTATTCATCAAACAATCCAGTGTATGGTAAAAATAAAAAGCAGCACTGAAATCCATAGCTGAATTCCCTGAAAATGTGTAAAAATTAATTAAGTAAAACTATCCGGCTGGGTACTGCCATATAGCAGACATATAAAATCAGGTGACCATGGACCCTATCTGAAGGTATCAATGGCCATCTGAAAACAGTATAAATAATTGAAATTGTGCAGAACAACCACAAGAGGTCAGCAGAGTACTACAAAAGACTCTTCATAAGAACTGCACAACTATTCCTCCATATAAATTGTTACATAATAAGTGGCAACAAACAAATTAGAAGAAAGGAGTACCCAATATATGAGTAATACAACAGACACAGTTTCAAACAGATTGTCATTTATTTGAAAAATTGTATCACTCAAAGATTGTACTAAATTATTGAGTTTATTTGGCGTTATATGAACTCATAACAACGACATAGAACCCCAAGCCTATTTTTTTAAATCTTTATGCACACTTTCTAGTCTTTATAAAGTGCCATTCGGCCTATCACATTATACGTCTGTCTGTTTATGTGCGTCCAAACCTTTTTAATTCTTGCCTATTTCACAATCAATAAGGTGGGATCATCCGTGAACCTATAAATTCCACGAACACGAATAAACTCCTCCTTATTTCTTAAAAACGAGTTTAATAAAGTACAAAACCCTTTTAAAATAGAAATTATCTTTCTAGGTGTGCATCCATAGTGCAATTTCTTTCTTCTTCGATTGTATTGTATCCAGTTTGCCCGGATAGCACCCCCGCCATAACCAATATAAGAATAAGGCGGCCTCCATAGACCCTAAAAACCTAAAGGGCCAAAATTATTAGTGTGCGGATTATTACCTCCTCTCCCCCTGAACCCCCTTTTTTGCAGTTATTGCAGGTCATACAGGACACTGCACAGGGGATTCATAGGATGAATTCACTTATGGAAAAGTTTGCAAAACCTTCTGATGGTCCTTCCTCCAGGCGGCCTTCAGCTACACCTCCTCTGTTATCTTTGGATGGTGATGGTGTGTGTGAGGACGATTTAAGCTGGGAGCAAAGGGAAGAGGCTGATGCTTCTGTCCCGGCATTGAGGATTTAATCCTTTCTGTGAAACAGGCTTTAGACTTGTCTGAGGAGGACAAGGTGCAGGCGCATTGTGTATTTAAAAGGATGCGCAGAGATTCTGTTACATTCCCTTCTGACGAGGGTATGGTTTCCTTGTTAGGGGAAGCTGGGAAAGTTCCTGATTAAAAAAGTGACTATGTAAAAGAGGTTTGCAAATATGTACCCCATGCCTGAAGGGCATGTAAAGTTGTTGGAGAAGGTCCTGTTTTGGGCGCTCCTGTGGCTAGATTGTCAAAAGCCACAGCCTTGCCAGTCCAGGGTGGGGCAGCCTTCAAGGACCCCGTAGACAAAAAGTAGAAGGATGCATTAAGGCGGTTTTTGAAGAAGTGGGCTATACACTCTGCCCCATCATTGTTTCAGCTTGGGTAGCCAAAGCAATGATTAAGTGGGCTGAGGCTTTGGGAGATCAGCTGCGGCCTGATTCCGAGGCCTTTCCTTTAGCAGAAAAACTCAGATGTGCAGCAGAGTACATTACTGAGGCGGGGGATGAAGGCGCTAAGAATTGCATCAAATGTATCAGCCACGTCTGTGTCTGCAAGGCGGGCCCTTTGGCTTAAGGCCTGGGAAGCAGACTGAATTAAAGAAATCCCTAGAGTCTTTAGCCTTTTAAAGGGGAGCTGCTTTTTGGTTCCATCATAAAGCAAGCCACAGGGGAAAGAATACATTTTTCCCCACTACCGCAAAAGCTTCGGGTTAAAAAATTTGGTGTTTTTAAACCTGCTTTTCGCTCATCCTTTCAGTGCGGAGCATCCAGCAAAGGTCAGGCGGGAAGAGGTAGATTCCCAGCCAGTAAAGGAAAAGCTTCCAAATACAGATTTGGTGCCTTTGGAAAGAAGCAGGTGTCAAAAGGAGAGGATAAGTCCCCTGCATGACGGGGTGGAGGCCCCCCATTCTGGTCTCAGAGTGGGGGCTCGCTTCCTGTAGTTTTGGGACAAGTGGAACATTCCAACCTCAGACCCTTGGGTGATTTTGCTTGTCTCAAAGGACTACCTAATAAATCTCGGGGGGGGGGGGGGTCATCCACGGAGATTTCTTCCAACCCCTTTACCAAGGGAAGCCACTTCATGTACTGCCCTATTGGGGGCGACGTTGGCTCTCAGGGAAAAGGGGGTTGTGGCCCCGGTTCCTCAGGAGGAACGCAAGAAAGGCTTTTACTCAATTATTTTCTTGGTTCCCAAACCAGACGGGTCGGTCAGACCTATACTAAATTTAAAGTCTTTAAATCAGCATCTTTGGGTGGATAATTTCAGCACGGAGTCCCTGCGTTCAGTGCTTGGCAGCATAGAGCCAGGGGAATTTTTGGCATCCATAGACATTCAGGATGCATATCTTCATATACCCATATGCAAAGAACATCAGTCTTTACTTTGCGATAGGGGAGACTACTTTACAGTTCCAAGCTCTACCCTTTGGTCTGGCAACAGCGAAGTGTAGGGTATTCACAAAAGTGATGGCGGTCATGGCAGCGGAACTCGGGCTGAGAGGGATGGTGATTATTCCCTACTAAGACAATCTGCTATTCAAAGCAGCATCAGAGGAAAAACTACAGGAACATCGAACAGTGGCATCACAGTTCTTACAGGACATGGGATGGGTGCTAAATCTTCCCAAGTCCCATTTGGTTCCCACACAGAGATTGCTGTTTGCACCGGGTATTCCTACCAGAGTCCAAACCAAGGGACATCCATCAGCTGGTGTTGATGATTCTGCAGACATGAAGGCCTACGATTTGGCAGGGGGTGAGGCTTCTAGGCAAAATGTTGGCGACTTTTGAGACGCTCCAGTTTGCCAGGTTAGAACTTTTCAATGGAACATTCCTTTCCTGTTGGTCAGGGAATGCGAAAACCATGAAACAAGAGAGATTACTTCTATCCCAGGAGACAAAGGAGTCTTTAGTCTGGTGGATGGACGTAGAGACATTGCAGCTGGGGCGGTCACTTCGCTCTTGGGACTAGGTGGTGATAACGACTGACGCCAGTCTCATGGGTTGGGGGGCAGTTGCCCTTCACCTTCGGTTGCAGGAAGTTGGACGTAGTTCGCTCCTTGCGTGTAAAGGGTTAAGGACATTCGTAAAATGGATCTGTTGGTTTTGTATGATGTGCATAAGAGAGGATGGCCTGCTTCTAAGCAGACTATTGCCAGGTGGTTAAGGTCAGTAATTGAGTTTGCTTACACCAAGGTAGGTAGACCTGTTCCTTCTCGAATTAATGCACATACCACCAGGTCAGTTGCTTCCTCTTGGGCTGTGCGTCATTGGGCTACAGCGGAGCAGATGTGCGGGGCGGCCACTTGGTCCTCTGTTCTCACCTTTACCAAATTTTACAGGTTCCATGAGTTCGCGTCGGAGGACACTTCATTTAGACGTGCAGTGATGAGAACTGTCAGTCTGAGCATACCCTCCCAAAGGACCGGCTCGTGAACGTCCCAAGGTTAGCTGTGTCACCAGGATGGACGAAAGAGAAAAGGGGATCTTTGTAAGAACTTACCGTTCAAACCCCTTTCTCTGAGTCCATTCTGGTGACACAGCGATCTCTCCCTTACGCTCAGTAAGTCATACCGTTCATTTGTATCATGTTTTGGTTATGATTGTGCATATAATATGTCGGGCATTGTACTGAGTTATGTATCCTAGTGTGCTTTAGAAGTTGAACTGAAGCATGATGGTATGCAGTAGGGAGGAGCCTGCATCAAGAAGAAATTTCAGCATAGGTGCCTTGGCTCCTGCGGACCCTCCTACATCCCAAGGTTAGCTGTGTCACCAGGGTGGACTCAGAGAAAGGGGTTCGAACTGTAAGTTCTTACAAAAATCCCCTTATTTTCAAAAAGGAAGGACAGAAGGGGTGCCTCATGGTGCAGTATTTCTTTAATTAAATCACACTGTTGCTTAAAATAATCAACCCACAGGTAACACTAGTAGTGTTCCCTGGAAGCTTCTTTTGCAGGGTGCCGCACCCTGCCCATTTTTAAAACCTCAAAATGCACCCTGTCCTTTTTGTGTGTGGCACTGTTCGCCCTTATGCTGCCCCCCACTGCGCTGCCATGCCACTGAAAACTTTAGGTGTGTGCCATCATGTGTAATGGGCATTATGATGTGTGGTATAATATTTAAGGGGCATTATAGTGTGTGCCATAATGTGTAATTTTCATTACGACAGAATATGTAATGGGCATAGCAGAGTATGACAATGTTTTAATGTGCCTAATCCTAGTGCAGTGTGCAATTTTTTAGATATGTTTTTTTTTTTTTTCAAATGTACATTTCTAATTGAAAAAGTGCCCACCGTATTGAAAAAAGTGCCCTGCCCAGTAGTCCGCACCCTGCCCTAAAGAAATCTTAGAGTGAACACTACACTAGTACTGTGTGTTCTCCCAAGTGTGAGCTTAGAACCACATGGCAAAAGATATCTACCACTGGCACAGCTGCAAGTTCTCCATTTCTGGGTGCGGGTACCAAACACCGCACTTCGGGATCCTCCCCCAACAGAAGCAGGAGCACACTGGCTAGATGGTCACACAACTCCGATCGATAGACAGATCACTTAGAAAATAGGCTAAAATCGCCCCTTGTGTGCCCTCAAGTCACGGGTTTGCTTATTTGTTTATATACTCTAATTGGGTGCTGTGGATCCCTTGAAAGCAACATGAGAAAAAGTTGGAACCATACTGGATGTTTTTTTTTTTTTCTTATCATTTTATCTTTTTTGCAAGAACCCCCCCTCCCCACCCAAAATAAAAACCTTTCACAGTTAAAATAGTTTCATGATAATAGGGCAATTTTTTTATGTTGCAGATTTATGTTGTTAACTAAATAAAAGCAAAAACTTTTTTTTATTAAATCATGCATTATGTATTTATGCATGGACGAGTTAAGTAAGATCACAATCTACAGTACTGTGATGTGCACTTTGTAAGGAGAGATATAGAACTCAATTGTTTTATGAAGAGAATGGAATGTTACCTTGTGAATAAACATTTTGTTTTCTCTGAATAAATGACTTCTGTAATATATACAGTATATAATTACTATTGCCGTCAGGAGTGTTACTGTAAATGTAGTGAAGCTTTAGAATGTCTTACCACTTAAGATGGGGATGGCATATTTACAATCAAACTTTTAAGGTTAATAGGATGATTTTTCTTTCAATTAATTTTGTCACTTTACTTTTATTTCAACACATTTTGGTGAAAGGGGAAAAACTCTCCTTCAGGCTGTCTTTAACCTCTTTGTGAGGCTAAACCAGTGGTTCCCACACTTTTGATTTGCGGTGCACTATAGTATCAGAATTTTATCCACGGCACCACTAGGGTAAAAGTTTCCTATTGAGAAATGAAGTAAAAAAATTTATAAATATGTCATGTCATTTAGGTTTAACTCTGTAGTGATGGACAAGATTTGCTTGTGTTTTTGGTACTTGTTTCCTAGCACGGCGCCACCGATTTTGATTGTATCCATCGGGTCGGAAAAATCGCGTCGATCGCATGCCAACCAAATCGCATGCGATGCGATCGACCCGATTTTTACATTGGAATCAATGTAAAATGGTCCCTGAGACCCGATTTTACATTGATTTCAATGTAAAAAGCCCCAAAACCCCCCATTTTAATACCAAACCCCCCCCCCCCTCATGTTTTAAATGCCCCCCCCCATTGTTAACGCCGCCCCACTATTGACGCCAACCCGAAGCGTCGCGAGCGGCGGGGGTACACGTCCTCCGACCTTTTCATACCCCTACTATCCCCGTTGCCACGCTTCGGGTTGGCATCAATAGTGGGGTGGCGTTAACAATGGGGGGGGGCATTAAACATACTTGTTAACCATATTCAATGTGAAATTGGCCATATTGGCCCATTTCACATTGTCACCTATGTAAAATCGGGTTGATCGTGTTGATTTTCACTTTAAACATAATTTAACATTGTTCCCTATGGGAAAATCGCGTTGGTCGCATCGTGGCCCCTTATTAGGGGCCGTGATGGACGCGATCAACGCGATTTTGTCTTTCACCGGCAAATTAGCTGGTGATTGACATAAAATCTGGTCCATCGCGTTGATTGTATGCCTTAAGTGCCTTAAGCTTAAGGCATACAATCAACGAGATGGGCGCCGTGCTAGGAAACAAGTACCGTGTTTTTCCCCACATATTTTATGATTGGTACCTATAAACACTAGTTGTGCTGATTGCATTAACCAAGGTTAAATTGAATTGGTCCTGGACCACCAACCTGAGGCACCTTTGCCCAGAGGGACCCCAGGATGCAGGTCACACAGTTTGGGAACCACTGGGCTAAACAATCAGTTGGGTTATTAAATTTGCCTACCTCTGAATTAGTATATTAGAAAAGGACTTTTATTTTTATTTCATGGACTTTACTTTTAAACTACCTATGTAAGAAATCCATCCCTTGCTAGGCTTGTGGACTGACCAGAATTATCCCGACTAGGCAAGCCAAATAATTTGAAGCAAATATTTAAAGATTATGATTATAAGAGCGCTTTCTGGACAGAATTCTGTTTTGTCTTTTACACTAAATTGCAAATAATCCGAAAACACTGCAAAACTAAACATATGGTGGCATGAAGTTTTTTCTTTCTTGAAAATAGCATTTAATATTCATGATAGGGGCATGCTATGTCATTGGAGGGTAAGTGCTGTGTTAACTCATCTGGTGTAAATTTGGAATTGGCAACTGCATACAGACAAGTGACTGCAGGGGGCTTTCTAGCTAGCATTGCCCTTGCTAGCAATGTCCCCTTTTAGCATGCAGGATCAAATCAGGATGTCACCGACGATATGCATGGGTGCACATATACTATGTCCTATTGCGTACATGCTTGATGATATTTAGATTTTGTCATTTTGATTTGGTAGAATAGTTAAAAATATTGTCGAGTGTGTACCAAGCATTAGAGTGTTTGCTGCAGTGCATTCACACTATGTATGTTGCAAAGTCACTTTTTAAAGGCATATTTGAAAAGCTGCGAAACAGTAAAAACTATTTATTGATGATGTCAAATTGTTAAGGAAATGCACACCTTTCTTGTAGGAAGCAAAATATGAGCGCATGTATTTGTGTCATAAATAAATGGTAGCCTTTACAAAAATGTCACACAAGGTTTGTTTTTTTTACAGTCAAACTTTAAAAATTCCTATTTAGTGTCCCAGAAGTTTATTTTTTTGGTACTTGTGTATTATCTGTGCCCCCCATATTTTTTTTATTTTTTTTTATCACAGGGCAAAAAATCGCATCGCATTGCATCGCATGTAATCATATCGCATGCGACGCGATTGGACCTGATTTTTAATTGTACAGGCACCCAGATGCCTGATTCCTATGTTAAATGCCCCCCCAGACCCGATTTTTTTTTTTGTTTTTTTTTTTTTTTTTATTGTACACCCACCCTGATGGGTAATTACTATGTTAAATGGCCCCCCATTGTTAACGCCACCCCACTATCAACGCCAACCCGAAGCGTGGCGAGCGCAGCGAGCCCTTGAGGGGCGGTGGCACGCGTCCCGTGACCTTTTCATACCCCCATTATCCATGTCGGCGTGGAGTTGATTTTATACAGTGTGGCGAGAGCACGCGGATTACTTAACAAATATTTTCACTGCGCTTGCCACACTATATAAAATCAACTCCACGCCGACGTGGATAGTGGGGGTATAAAAAGGTCGGAGGACGCGTACCGCCACCCCTCGCGAGCTCGCCACGTTTCGGGTTGGCGTTGATACTGGGGTGGCGTTAACAATGGGGGGGCCATTTCACATAGTAATCACCCATCAGGATGGGTGTACAATTAAAAATCGGGTCTGGGGGTGCATTTAACATTGGAATCAGGCATCAGGGTGCCTGTAAAATGTAATATCGGGTATAATCGCGTTGCATCGCATGCCATTATAATGGCATGCGATGCGATATTAAAATTGTATACTCTGCCCGGGAAAGCCTCAAATCGGGTCCCATGCCTTAATTAGTGGAATGTGATGCGATATATCGGGCGCCCAGCTAATACACAAGTACCCTTTTTTTTTTTTTTCTTAGCTGTGTAAAAGGAATAGGAGAAATTACAGACTTCTGAGGGGCTTTTTGATCTAGTCAATTATGTTACTTGTCTTAAACACTGCTTTTAAATAACCTGCTTTTGTAACCAGTCATAAATTTAATTAAGTCCACATTTTAAAAATTCATGAATGAAAAACCAAAGAAGCTAGCCCTCATACAACACTAACCTTAAAAGCTTATATTGTTTTTGTTAAAGTTTGTACAGATCTTGTAGCCACTGCTTTGGAATGCAGAAATACTGTAGGTATTGCATCTGGTTGAATGTGGCCGGTAGAGCTAGACGATATATTGAACAATTTTACCGATCACGAAAAATGACAGAGTCACTCCTCAAGCGCCAAAGCAAAGTCCTGCAGCTGTATAACCCCAGACGATAGTACAACTGTATACTAGGCACAAACTTCAGAAAAAAATCAAACAAGATTTATGAGGTTCTTCCACAGCGCTGGACCTTTGGAATCAGTATAACCAGGATAGTTCTGATACTCTCAGATAAATGCAATCCACTCCTCTTAAAAAATTCGCAAAAAATTTATTCAGAAAAAATCATGAAAAACTCCACACAAAAAATGGCTTCCACATATCATAAAAAAACTTTAAAAATGTCACAAAAAATACAGTTCCTTCCCACAACACGGTCACTGTTTCCTAGGGAAATGGGTGATTTTGGCTGTAACAAACCAGACCTTCTCTGGGCGACTTGTGATTAAGCTAAAAAAGCAAACAACTCATAGGGACAGATGGAATTCCCGGGTATCTCCTATGGGGCTTTTAAAACACAATTCACAGTCACTTCTCCAAAGGCTTGGAGCAAAAATAGATAAAGAAAAGGACCACTCTCACCCCTCCGTTGTGAATACTGTTCAAGACCCCACCTCGGATCAGGGACGTCACGGCCTTCCACGCTGCCACAGTGGTTGTCCGCGTTGCCCCTTCTCTCTGGATGTTGCCTGTTCAGGGGAAGATGGTATTCACAGAGGCTGCCCTGCCACTGCAGTCTCTGGGTCTCCCTGTCTCTCAGTATCTCCGACTTTTCACTGGCGTTAGTGGAAGCAAGATCTGGATTGCACCAGCCCGTCTCTCACTTCGGTGCGCTGTATGTTATACGGCTGTAATCAGCTGTGCGCCTCTCACTTCCCCCGCCACCTGTAGTCAGGCTTTTAACGGATGGGTGGTCTATGCGGCACTGTCCGTACACCTGTCCGCTCTCACCGGTATTACGGGTGTCGCTCAGCTCACCGCCTATCAGTGGTCCTCCTCTCCTCTCCTGCTATCACCTTAAGTCCTTGTCTGCGAAAACCAGTGGACCGATCATAAAACTCCAGGCTGCTGCCGCCAACGCGTTTCTACCCTCTATGGGTCTTTTTCAAGGCACCTTTTTCAAGGTGCCTTGAAAAAGACCCATAGAGGGTAGAAACGCGTTGGCGGCAGCAGCCTGGAGTTTTATGATCGGTCCACTGGTTTTCGCAGACAAGGACTTAAGGTGATAGCAGGAGAGGAGAGGAGGACCACTGATAGGCGGTGAGCTGAGCGACACCCGTAATACCGGTGAGAGCGGACAGGTGTACGGACAGTGCCGCATAGACCACCCATCAGTTAAAAGCCTGCCTACAGGTGGCGGGGGAAGTGAGAGGCGCACAGCTGATTACAGCCGTATAACATACAGCGCACCGAAGTGAGAGACGGGCTGGTGCAATCCAGATCTTGCTTCCACTAACGCCAGTGAAAAGTCGGAGATACTGAGAGACAGGGAGACCCAGAGACTGCAGTGGCAGGGCAGCCTCTGTGAATACCATCTTCCCCTGAACAGGCAACATCCAGAGAGAAGGGGCAACGCGGACAACCACTGTGGCAGCGTGGAAGGCCGTGACGTCCCTGATCCGAGGTGGGGTCTTGAACAGTATTCACAACGGAGGGGTGAGAGTGGTCCTTTTCTTTATCTATTTTTGCTCCAAGCCTTTGGAGAAGTGACTGTGAATTGTGTTTTAAAAGCCCCATAGGAGATACCCGGGAATTCCATCTGTCCCTATGAGTTGTTTGCTTTTTTAGCTTAATCACAAGTCGCCCAGAGAAGGTCTGGTTTGTTACAGCCAAAATCACCCATTTCCCTAGGAAACAGTGACCGTGTTGTGGGAAGGAACTGTATTTTTTGTGACATTTTTAAAGTTTTTTTATGATATGTGGAAGCCATTTTTTGTGTGGAGTTTTTCATGATTTTTTCTGAATAAATTTTTTGCGAATTTTTTAAGAGGAGTGGATTGCATTTATCTGAGAGTATCAGAACTATCCTGGTTATACTGATTCCAAAGGTCCAGCGCTGTGGAAGAACCTCATAAATCTTGTTTGATTTTTTTCTGAAATTTTACCGATCAGACAGGTTGGAATGACAAAATGTTCAAATTGTCTGGTGTCGATGTGCACTTCTGCATGTTGTCAGACGCATCCTCCATCGGACCTACATACAGCTGCCATTATCGCAAAGTATGTTGGCACTTTTACGTGCTTAATTGCTACTAATAATACTAAGTATCCAGAAGCTATGGGAGACTCACGATATTTAGAGTATGCACCCACTAAACCGAATGGGTAGGCAGTTCTTCTACTTCCAAATGAGCAGGCTGAGGTGGGGGGGGGGGGGGGCTAAATGACCAATTACAACATTTAGCTCTGCCCCTCGCTGTGGACCTGTGAATCACAGGTGTATCCCTGTGTTGGGTCTAATGTTGAGCATTTTGGCTCCACCACACCTCAAATGGCTTGTAGTATCGGTACTTGTGTAGTTTCACGGTGCCACCGCGTGCACAGTCTGTGTTTGAAACTTGGCAGTTTGCCAGACTCTGTGTTTAACTGTGCGCGTGCCGCTCTAGCTGTTCGCAGCGCGTGGCTGCTTTCCATATGTAATGTACGTTATCAGCGTAGCGCTGGCAGCAGCAGCACACGCTGCCCAGCGCTGACAGGTCATTGTGGTACTTGTAGTTCCACAGTGAAATAGACCGTCCTGAACACCGCTGACAACGGGTGCATGTAAACTGGACACCCCGGCACACCGCTAACGTACGGGGCTTCTAAATTAGACACCCCGGCACACGCTAAAATTTAGACGCTTTAGAGTTAACTGTGCAAAACACTCTTAAACCTGTTCACAATGACACTAGTCGACGTAACAGCTATCAACCTTGTTAATTCCACTATCCACGCCACCCCGAAGCGTGGCGAGCCCCGTGAGGGGACGCGGTACGCGTCCGACCGACCTTTTCATACCCTCACTATCCACGTCGGCGTGGAGTTGATTTTATAAAGTGTGGCAAGCGCTGCGAGCCACCGAGCCCGAACCGTGGCGAGCGGACGCATATACCTGTGAAGTCATCCGCGGCCCTTCGCGGGGCTCGCTGCGCTCTCTACGCTTCGGGCACGGTGGCTCGCTGAGCTCGCCACACTATATAAAATCAACCCGACGTGGATAGTGGGGGTATGAAAAGGTCGGACAGACGCGTACCGCGGGGCTCGCCACGCTTCGGGGTGGCGTGGACAGTAGAATTTAACAAGGTCGACAGCTGTTACGTCGACTAGTGTCATTGTGAACAGGTTTAAGAGTGATTTGCAGTGCACCCCTTTTTTTCCCCCTATACCCAACTAAATTCAGACGCTTTAGCGTCTAAATTTAGATGCCCCCTTCTTAGCGGTTTCCAGGGAGTCTGGATTTAGACGCTTTAGCGTCTAAATTTTAGCGTGTGCAGGGAATCTGGATTTAAACGCTAAAGCGTCTAAATTTTAGCGTGTGCCGGGGTGTCTAGTTTAGAAGCCCCGTACGTTAGCGGTGTGCCGGGGTGTCCTGTTTACATGCCCCCGTTGTCAACGGTGTGCAGGACTGTCTATTTCACTGTGGAATTACAAGTACCACAATGACCTGTCAGCGCTGGGCAGCGCGCGCTGCTGCTGCCAGCGCTACGCTTATAACGTAGATTACATATGTAAAGCAGGCACGCACTGCGCTGAGAACATCTAGAGCGGCACACGCACAGTTAAACACAGAGTCTGGCAAGCTGCCAAGTTTCAAACATCGCCTGTGCGCGTGGTGTCGCCATGAAACTACACAAGTACCGTAGTATCTCCTCTTCGGACATCTCCTGGAGAAGTGAATAAAAGACGATAACCATGCCACTTATCAGTTCACTATTATCTGGTTTTAACATGAGCCAAGAATTTCTTGGCTGTAAATGTTTATTTTTATTAATTAAGAAGAATATTTTAAATTAAATATATGTAAATGTATTTGCCACAGAGGATGGTCTTAATAGTTTAAAGAATTTTAGCATTAAATTATCTGTTTGTTAAACATTTTTGTTTCTTATTTTCCCTCTTCATTCAGATTTTTGTTGCTGCGCCTAAAGGAGTTCTGTGGCGAGTTTCTGAAGAAAAAACTTAATCTCTCAAACTGTGTGGCCATTCACAGTCTGGCTCATATGTATACACTTAACCAGTTGGCTTTGAAATCAGCTGACATGATTCGCAGAAATTTTTATAAGGTGATTGAAGATGATGAATTCTATACTCTTCCATTCCATCTTGTTAGAGATTGGCTTTCTGATCCGGAGATCACCGTTGACTCTGAAGAGATACTTTTTGAGGCGATTCTGAAGTGGATTCAGAAAAACACTGATGAGAGAGAGAAGTATTTTCAGGAATTGTTTCAACTCCTTCGACTTTCTCAAATGAAACCCACTTATCTTACTCGTCATGTTAAAGCTGAAAGACTAGTGTCTGCAAGTGAGGCCTGTTTGCAGTTAGTGGCTGAAGCTGTGGAAGGCCATGCTTTGCGTTCAGAAAACTTGCAAGCTGGAAATCTACAGCCCCTGGCTACACACATGACTTCCTTGCCACGCTATGGTCAGAATATGGATGTAATTATGGTGATTGGAGGGGTCTCAGAAGGTGGAGACTATTTAAGTGAATGTGTTGGATATTTTATTCATGAAGATCGGTGGGTAAACTTACCACATATTCATAATCACCTCGATGGCCATGCTGTGATGGCTACAGACTCCCATGTTTATGTGGCTGGCTCCATGGAACCTGGATTTGCCAAGACCGTGGAAAGATACAACCCTAACAGAAATATGTGGGAACAAGTGTGCAACTTGATCACTCGAAAACATTCCTTTGGCCTTATGTCTGTTAAGGGCAATTTGTACAGCATTGGTGGTCATGGCAACTTTAGCCCCGGCTTCAAAGATGTTACAGTTTATGATCCAGGGCAAGATAAGTGGCAGATCCTAGAGTCGGCTCCTAAGATTCTGCGAGATGTCAAAGCTGTAAGTGTAGAAGATCGATATGTTTATATAACTGCTCGTACTCCAGTTGATAGTGATAATGAGGACGGGCTTAGAACAGTTAATTTTAGATATGACATAGAGAGCAGTAGGTGGCAGGATGTAGAGTCTTTGCCACTTTTGGACAATTATTGTGCATTCCAAATGTCAGTAGCCTGCACCAACTTTTACAATACTGCATCTTGCTGTCCGAAGAGCTATTCTGTGACTGTTGATGAAGCTCAGAGTAAAATCTCTAGGCAGGTCTCAAATGAAATCCTTGAGAGCTTGCCTCCTGAAGTTCTGGGCATAGAAGGAGCAGCAATCTGTTATTACAAAGATGATGTTTTCATTATAGGTGGCTGGAAAAACAGTGATGACATAGACAAACAGTATAGGAAAGAGGCATACCGATATTGTGCAGAACGCAAACGATGGATGTTGCTTCCTCCTATGCCTCAGCCACGGTGCCGTGCAACTGCTTGCCATGTGAGAATCCCATTTAGATACCTTCATGGCACACAGAAATACCCAATGCCACCTAACCTCATGTGGCAGAAAGATAGAATCCGGCAGATGCAGGAGTTGCATCGACACACCATGAACTTAAGGCGCACTCCCCGTTCTCAGATTGAGTGCTAAATAAATCCTTTCAAGTACACATTCTTCTATTGTCCTCTTTTTAGATACAATTTGCACATGAAATACCCCCTCCTTACAATAATACCTCTAGTAAAGCATGAGGTTTTCACAACATAGACTGTTTTTTGTAGATTGTGAAATACTCTAATAAGCATGCCTGTGTACATAAATACATTGTGTAATGCAATACATTTATTAAGCCTCAACTTCCAAGGCATAGAAATCATATGTGAATGTTAACAACAAACATTTGTTAGTCAAATTTCAGATGGCTGGTTTCTGATTTCTTTGTCTTCAGCTTGGTATGGCTACTTTCTGCCAAGGTGGCTCAATAGGGTTGTTAGTTTCTTATAAAGAGGGAAGCCTATACTAGTAAGTTAATTCTATTTCATGGATTTTTATTTTCTACTTAAAACAGTTTTGCTTGCTTGTGCATTGTGGTTCGTACAACATAAGCCATTTTGGGTTATAGCCTCACACACAGAAAAAGCTTAAATTTATACTTCACCATCCTATATGCTACTCCATTCACTTGCATTTAATGCTGCAACTTCATGTCTTATTCCTCTATTTTTTGTCAATTCTGATCTCTCTTGCATCAAAAGCTAATCTAACCGTTGACAATTTACTAAAACAATTGATGTTACTATATAATATATATTTTATAAAAAATAAATTATGAACTATGATTTTAACTTTACCTTTTAATGTGCACCAGTAACCTACAGGAAACCATTTTGTGACCCAAAACTTTTTTTTTTTTTTAGAATGACAATTTAACTGAGCTATGGACTAATGAATATTAATCCAGTGTATCATTGCATCTTTAATGTCACTTGCTTGATAGAAGAAAAATAAATTACATAGTTACATAGTAGGTGAGGCTGAATAAAGACTTGCGTCCATCTAGTTCAACCTATGTTTATAGTAGCTTATCCCTTGTTGTATAGTATGTTCTGATATTTTAAAGACAGATTGTTACTTATTCATACCCGTGGATGTTTTTAACCAATAAATGTTTATCCAACCTTATTTTAAACGTATTTATAGTGTCTGCCGACACCACTTCTTCTGGAAAGCGTTCCAAAGTTTGACTGTTCTGACTGTAAACATCTCTTCTCTAGTGTAAATAGTCCCAGCTTGCTTAATCTCTCCTCGTAGCTTAAAGTCTCCATTCCCCTAATAAGCTTAGTTGCTCTACTTTTGGATTGTTTCTAATTCTATGATGTCCTTTTTATAGGGTGGGGCCCAGATTTGTACTCCGTATTCGAGGTGCGGTCTAACCAACGATTTGTACAGAGGCATAATTATAACTTTTGAATCCCTAGTTTCCATGCCCCTTTTAATACATGCTAGAGTTTTATTGGCCTTTTTAGTTGCTATATTACATTGAGCACTACACCCTAGTTTGTTGTCTATTTGAACTCCTAGATCCTTTTCGAGTACTGAATTACCCAATTCATCCCTGCTTAGGTTATAACTAGCACACTGGTTATGTCTCCCAAGGTGCATGACCTTGCATTTGTCCACATTGAACCTCATCTTCCACTTTGTAGCTTTTTTGTGTGATCTGTACGTATGTATTATACTAAAGTACTATAGGTATTGTATAAAATAACTTAATATATACTTGATAAAGTTTAGGGGGTAAAGATAAACTGATGGCATAGTGGAATTTTTATTTAGTTTTTTAATATGTAAATCCAAAGTGCATTTATAATTGTTACAAATATCCAATAAAATTACTCTTTTTTTAAAACACCTGAATTGGGGGGAAAAAGTCCCATTCATATACGTAAATGATTTCGACCTCTAAAATACAAAGTGGATTATGGAATCATATATTCTCAAATAACTTATTTTTAAGAAGTGAATATTACATTCTATCCCTAATTCCTAATCAGTTTAAACTCATTTGTGGTAGGTCTTAGATCTCTTGGTGGGAAAAAAGCCTTTAAATATAGACTATGGGGGTATGCAATGCCGGGTGATGACTGTCGATCTGTCCTGATAGCAGTGACCCTGGCCTGTTTTTGTTTTGCTTGACAGCATATCACCAGGTGGGATTCAATATCCAGCTTTGCGATCAGCAAAAAGAGGGGGCGTGCCTATGTAAACAGCCGTGGATTGTCTAGATTCGGCCGTTATCCTGACAATTCACCGGCATAATCAACAAAACGGGCCTGACAGCTTTTAAAGTTGGGCCTGTTCTGTTGATCTTCAATGCTGTCGGAAAAGACGCCACTGAATACATGCCCGCCCCTATTTCCCCCATCGGAAATAGAGGCGGGGATTGGATAACCCCCTATATATCCAATTTTAAATGATCTTTTATGAAAATGTCAGTCTTTTCAGTCAGTCAGTCAAAATCATCTGCAAGATAGGAGTGACTTGACTGCGCTTTGAGTTTCGGCTATGGGAAAAGGTTGCTGCTGGGTGACCGGGGTACACTACACAGTACCCAAGAAATATAATGGAAAAGGCAAATAGACACTCCTGCGCACACCTTAGTCGAACAACAATATGCAAAAAATATATAAAATATATAAAATACACTGAACCTTCTAGGTATGAAATAATATTTTTATTTTATAAAAGAAGAGAATGATAATTCATCAATGAGTATACAGTAACTGTACTTTGTTAATGTAGAAATAAAAAAATTCTCAGTAAATAAAAGATAAAGGAATGGAATAAAGGGGTGGGGGTGTGGCCTAATACCGGTATACTAGACACATACAAGTACAGACGCACATAAAACATATATGGAATCCCTCAATAGGGTATTGGTGGTAACGTCTATAGTACAGTCATTCAAGTGCCGTTTGTAGGCAGAAGTGGGTGTGGGGGGTGGGTGTAAGCCACACTGTCACCCGCAGGAAAATGTCCTCAAAAGGGAGCAAAAGAGTACCGTATGGTATCCGCTTACGTAATTTCCGTCTGGACCCGGCTTCCGCCCTTGCTCCCCTCGTCGATGGTATCCGCCCTTCCTCTTGTAACTTTAACTTGCTTCCACCCTTATCGATGTACGGCTGCGTGCATTTTTATTTTTAGAAACGCAAACAACAAATAACATAAAGACGTATGCCTACAGGGTAAGGTCATCTTACATAAAAATACGGTATATCTTTTATACAAGGTAAATGATGTGAGATATATTTACATATATGGGGCTGGTATATTAGGCGCCCTCTGCTGGTATATGGCAGTCATGCAGTAATACTGCATTATGACAAAGTACTAATATTCAAATACTAACTAAGAAGTTTATTAAAATATTAATAAGAAAATAAATAAAGTTGGTAGATCTATATTAAAAAAAAATGAAGAAGAAAAAACTGATTTTTTTTAATAGTTTTTTTTTAAGTTTTTCTTCTAAAAATTTCCATATAAAAGGTTGAATGAATATACGTATATTCGTGGATGGGAATAGATGGGTATAAGGTGACTTATGTATGAAGATGAGGTTCAAACTGGAATAAGAGGGGGGGGGGCTATGTGTTCCTTACACTTTCAGAAATGGGGTGATCTCAAAATCAATGTTCAATCCATTTGGTGCAAGGGTGCTCATTTTATATATCTTTTTTGTTTCCTCTTTTGACAATATCATATCAAAATCACCTCTCCATGGGGTTTGTACTTTTTTTTTAGGCCTATAAAGGTAAGATCTCTGGGATTACTATAATGTTTATCAGGGAAGTGCACCATGATGCTGGGATTTTCTTTCTTGTTTTTGATGTTACACATTTGTTCTTGGACCCTGACGTGGAGTTTCCTTTTTGTCTTGCCGACATATTGGAGCCCGCATGGGCATTGTAACAGATATATAACGCCGCTTGTGTTGCAGCTTATTCTTTCTTTGATGCTGTGTGTAGATTTGTTGGTTGATGATGTGGCTATTTTAATTAGCCCTGTACTGGTGTATTTGGTTTTTCTACACACTGTGCACATGCCGCACCTTGAGAAGCCTGCTCCTTGGTTGGTCTTTTTTTTCTTTCTTTCCCACATGGCTTTTGACAAGTGTGGTCCTCAGTGTTGCCGCCCTTCTATATACAACTCGGGGTTTCGAAGGTATGATGTGTTTGAGTTCGTTGTCCATTTGCAATATGTGCCAATGTTTTCGTAGGCTTTTCTCTAACTACGAGCTTTGAGTTGAGAAATCGGTCAGGAAAGGACGTCTTTCTTTCGTTGTTGTAGGAGTGTCTGGCGATCCATATCTTCTATTTTCTTTCTCTCATCTTCTAGCATTGGTTGCTCATAATGTTTATCTAAGAAGTTGTTCATCATTTCTCTCGATTGGATTTGATAGATAGATAGGTTTGAGCAGTTTCTCCTGATTCTTCTGAACTGCCCCCCTGGGATGTTCTTAACCCAGGTTCTATGGTGGTTACTTCTGGAGTCAAGATAACTGTTGCAGTCTGTGGGTTTTGAGAAAGTTTTAGTCTTGATTCCATCCCCTTCGGTAAAAACGTTCAAATCCTGGAAGTTAATGCTGTCCTTGCTAATGTCGCTTGTGAATTCTAGGTTGAGGGCATTCTTATTGATGTAATCAATGAACTTATTCAGATCTTCCGATGTCCCCTTCCACACTATAATCACATCATCAATATAGCGCGCCCATAGTATTAATTTCTCCGAAAATTCTGTCTGTACACAGGTGTATTCTTGCTCTCACTGTGATAGGAACAGATTTGCAAAGGATGGGGCGAAATTCGTCCCCATAGCTGTCCCTCGTCGTTGGAGATAAAAGGTCTTCTTGAACCAGAAGTAGTTATGGGTCAAGATGAACATCATGGCTTCTACAATAAATGCTATCTGCTTTTCATCCAATTCGGAGTCTTCTAATCTTCTTTTGACATTTTAACATCCTTGATGATGACATTTTAACATCCTTGATGATGGTTGATGTATGTGTAAAGCGATTTGATGTCTCACGTTGCCAGTATATAATCCTCCCAAGTCATGTCACCTAGTATCCTCAGGATATGTGTTGTATATTTTATATAACTTTTTTGTTTGACGGTGGGTTGCAATAATTCATCCACATATTTGGATAGGTTTGATGTCAGTGATTGTACACCTGCCACAATGGGCTTCCCTGGGGGGTTTCGGGGGTCTTTGTGTAATTTTGGGAGGTGGTAGAATACTGGAGTGATTGGGTTATTTTGATTGAGGAAGCCGTATTCCCCTTTGTTGAGGATACCTTCAGTCAAACCTTTGGAGAGGAGGTTGTTCAATTCCTTTTTGAATTTTGTGGTGGGATCTACTTTCAGTTGTTTGTATGTGTTTGTGTCTTCTAACTGCGAGGTAGCTTATATTTCGTACATTTCACGATCCATCACCACAATCGCCCCACCTTTATCCGCCGGCTTGATGACCAGTTCTTCATTACTCTTTAGTGATAGGAGCGCATCCTTTTCATCTTTGGTCATATTCCATTATATTTTCTCCACTTTATCGGGGATTTTTCGATGTCTCGTTCAACCAATCTTTGGAATGTTTTTATCATTGGTCCTTTCAGGTACTGAGGATAGAAGGAGGATTTCTCTTTCAGTTGTGTGTGTTTATAGTTGTCTGCAGAATGTTGTTCTTCTTCCTTCTGTTTTATGTCCGCAAAGAATTTCTTCAGTGTAAGCTTTCTAACAAACTTGTGAAGGTCTATGAAGGTTCTAAACTTGTCTAGCTTGCATGTAGGGGCAAATCCCAGGCTTTTCTGTAGAACAGATGTTGGTTTCTCTGAGAGTTTGGTACTTCTGTAGTTTCACGGCGCCCCCTGGCTTGCGGCTTTTTGTTTTGTTCAGCCGTATCTTCTTCTTCTTCTTCTTCTTCTTGTTCTTCTTGGAAATGACGTAAGTGGATACTACGTACCCCTACACCGGATTAAAAGAGGAGACGGAGGGGGATTGAAGTCACTCTGTTGTTCCTGACGAATCCCGCGCAGCGGGTGAAACGCGTTGACGACCAGAGACCCTCCCTGTACGCTTCCTTATTCCATTGCAGCATCAGGAGGAGGACGAGTCTGCCGGCAGACACCACTGCAGCTCCCAAGCTACCATACGGTACTCTTTTGCTCCCTTTTGAGGACATTTTCCTGCGGGTGACAGCGTGGCTTATATCCACCCCCCGCACCCACTTCTGCCTACAAACGGCACTTGAATGATTGTACAATAGACTTTACCACCAATACCCTTGAGGGATTCCATATATGTTTTATGTGCGTCTGTACTTGTATGTGTCTAGTATACCGGTATTAGGCCACACCCCCACCCCTTTATTCCATTCTTTTATTTACTGAGAATTTTTTTATTTCTACATTAACAAAGTACAGTTACTGTATACAAATTGATGAATTATCATTTTCTTCTTTTATAAAATAAAAATATTATTTCATACCTAGAAGGTTGTGTATTTTATACATTTTATATTTTTTGCATATTGGTGTTCGACTTAGGTGGGCGCAGGAGTGTCTGCCTGTTCCAAAATCATCTGCCAGATGGAATTCCAAACCCCATTTTAAAAAAAAAACTGTTGTGAAACTACAAGTCCCATTTGCCCTTATTCTAGTTGATTCTGACGGATGCGTATTTCGGACAGGAACCGAGTGTTCTTAGCCCCGCCTACCATATGGATCGCTCACACCATCCGCATGCGGTAAGATGCTAACTGAACGGTCGCCGACCATCGAATGATGGACCGAGTGGTCAGGCAGCACCGAGTGCTCCTGACCACTCGGACAGTTTTCCGTATGAAAGCAGGGATATGGGCGGGCAGCTGACATCCGGCTATGTCAGCTGTCCGCCCCCCACACGTGAGTAATGGCCGCATTA
Organism: Crinia signifera; assembly: GCF_055691185.1. Taxonomy (NCBI): domain Eukaryota; kingdom Metazoa; phylum Chordata; class Amphibia; order Anura; family Myobatrachidae; genus Crinia; species Crinia signifera. The sequence continues at coordinate 123,151,781 of NC_139222.1, forward strand.
CCCTTCGTACACCCAGCGTTTTCATGGGAACGCCCATGAAATGCAGGGCGTATCGTAATGAGCCTAAACAGCCCCTCTCCACCCCCTGCTCAGAGGGTTCCGTACGATAATTTTCTGCATAGAACTCACGCCGTGGTCATATGTGTGAGGCGTTTGCACATGCGCATATACGCCTCTGCACATGCGCAAATACCAACCATCGGCCGTACGTCTGCACTCTGAGCCATCTGACTCAATCAGAATAAGGACCATTATGCTTTGCCACAGTTTTGTTATTAGGGAATGCTAAAACTATGACAAGGCATGCTAGGATGTGTAGTTTCACAACAGCTGGAGGGACATAGTTTGGAAATGCCTGGCTTAAACAATTCTAACAAAATATTTTTAATATGTCTTGAAAACTAATACACCTGTATCTTATCTTATACCATTTGGTTTTGGCAGAAGTATGGCTGTGCAGTTGCTATTTATCTTTTATATGTTTGATAATACAGAATTGTATTCTACTGTAGTTATTCAAATAGTATTAGTATTTTTTTTGGTACTTGTGTATTATCACGGCGTGGAGTTGATTTTATATAGTGTGGCGGGTGCAGCGAGCCACCGAGCCCGAAGCGCGGCGAGCGGACGCGTATTACTTGTGAGGGTGGCGTGGGGGTCCATTTAACATTGTAAGCCCCATTAGGGTGCTTATACAGTTTATAATTGCATCACATTGTATGCCATATACAATGCCATACAATTTTAACATTGTATGACATCAGTGGACATTGTGGAACATCGCATCGCATACCATCGCATGCCTTATGATCTGCGATGCGATGGGCGCCATGATAATACACCTTAAATAAAAGTACCTTTTTTTTGGATTTTAGAAATGCTAAACATTTATATGGGAGCCACTTTTAACTATTTCATTATATTCAAAGAGCAAATTTGTGTATGTATATTTTATATATTTATTGACCGTTTATTATATAGCGCAGCAGATTCCATTGCGCTTTACAATTGTAGACCGTGATAAAACAAACTGGGTAACAGAGAGACTTTTAAGGTAGGAGGGCCCTGCTGCAAGCTTATAATCTATAGGGACATAGGAGGGAAACACAAGGACAGGAACTAGTAATAGCATAGCAGTCCCACCAAGTTGCAGGTCGAGAAGGGAAGCTATATAATACATAAGTGGCTCAGGGTTATGCGTGTGGTACTTAAATATGATAGGCTTGCCTGAAGAGGTGAGTTTTCAGGAAACGCTTGAAAGTTTGGAGGCTAGTGGAGAGTCTTATTGTACGTGGAAGGGCATTCCATAGGGTGGGAGCAGCCCTATGAAAGTTCTGTAATCGTGAATGAGAGCTAGTGAACCGCGCAGAAGAGAGATTGGAGATATTTTGTGATAAGTAAAGAGATATATGCCGGTGCAGTATGGTTAATAGCTTTATATGCGAGTAGAAGTGTTTTATATTGAATACGGTAAGATACAGGCAACCAATGGAGGGACTGGCAGAGCGGATCAACAGACGGTGAGAGTCTTGCAAGGATCAGCCTAGCAGCAGAATTTAAAATGGATTGCAGTGGCAAGAGTTTGTTCTTGGGAAGACCAGTTAGAAGATTATTGCAATAATCAATGCACGATATTAAAGGCAGAGTCCACCTTTGCTAATATAACCCCATATCCTATATCCATTTTAGATCATCTTTTACTTGTAATACCATTCTAATCTTTATCATGATTTACATTCTTGGTGGATTGGGTGTATACAATCAAATTCCAGCTCTAGAAGATGGAAACCCTGTAGTATTTATTTTGCTATTCAAAATCGTCCCTGCACCGGTGGAGCTTAACATATATATTCCCTACCACTAGAAACACAATAAATATATATATATATATATATATATATATATATATATATATATATATATATATATATATATTATATATATATATATATATATATATTTCACGCTAGAGTTAATTTTGTTGTGAGCCAATTAACCTGCCAGGTGTTGTTTTTTTGGGGAGTTTGGCAGAAAACCAGATTACTTGGAGGAAATCGATGCAAGCCCAGGGAGAATATAAAAACTTCAAACTGTAAACGCTCATGGTTGTAATTGAATCCTCTACCCCAGTGCTGTATAGCTGATCATTACACCGTACATGTTTGTAGTAATGTTCAAAATATCTACTCTAAAGGATGGATTCTTTTGCCAAAAAAAATAAAAAACGTTCACATGGTAGACTTATTTTCAGTGATTTCTCTCAACATGACAATACTGTACATTCATCAATTAGAAAGAATTTGAATTTTTTGGTTGAATTTTTTTGGTTGATTTCTCAAAGACTAATAAAAAGCAGATGCTAATAAAACCTATACCCTTTCTTGGCAGAGGGAATATTTTTTTTTCCAAGGGGGGCCTTGCAAATCATTGTTTTAGGCAACAAAGATTGTCACTGAAGTACCTCAATTATATTTTTCAGGTGACTATGCATACCCTTACTGTATGCTCTACTGATTATGGTAAGTGATTTATTGGCATGCAGTGTGCTACTGCGACTGGTGTATGTATAACTTAGAAGCAAGATTAACATATGGTTTTTAACACTAACCAAGTTGTGTGCAGTGAGAAATTCACATCACAAGTGATGAACAATTAGAATACTACCCTACAATAACTTTCAAATTTGAATTATGTGGTCATATTTGAAAATTATTTTATAAAGTGTGTGTGTGTGTGTGGTAAAACAAAAAAAAAAATATATATATATATATATATATATATATATATAAAAAATGGGGAATACCCAACCGTCCGCGCCTTAAAGATGGCTAGCAGCAACTCTGAAAGTCCCCTGTTAGCCGGGACTTAAGACAGATAGAGATAAAGACAAAGGAACAGAGTGCGCTTATAAGTGAAGGTACACAGCTTAATCCTCACATTTGTTTAAAACATTTATTCAATAAAAGCCTTAACAATTCGGCTCATATAAAATACATAAATACACATAATCTTTTGAAGATGACAATTGTCGTAGTGTACAATTTTTCCAATATAACAACTGGCCCAACGCGTTTCGTCACCTACGTGACTTCCTCAGGGGCACTTGGCAACTTGATTGACAACCGTACAATTGCACTGTAAATATTAATAAAATATGTCAAGGAAAATATGTATCACATTTCAAAAAATAATGAAAAGTAAACAAAGGGGATGAAGAGGACAAGAGAGAGACAGGATCCAATAATCATTAAAACAAACATCGGTATTATCCATAAACCGATGAACTTAAAATAATCATAATAGAAATTCAAACCTCACTATAATATAGCGGGTTACTAGTATGACAGAGATAAGTAAAATCCTTATTTTCTCAACCAGCATTACAAAAAACGAAAACCTAAATACACTTAAATACGATTTTTTATATATAAGGCATACAGAGTGATTATCATTAAAGTATTTTGCATATTATCTACTCAAATAGCGTTTAATACCATATACATATACCTTTACAATAAAAAAGAAAAAAGGAATAATAATAAAGAAGGTACCTTTATGCAGTATCTCAAAATGAGTGTGTACAGAAAAATAGTTTTTTTTTGCAGGAATATATCTGGATGGAAAAATTCATAAGATCTGGGGGTTAGAATCCAAAATTCCCCTTCCAATCCAACATACCACCACCGACACCAAATATGAGTGGGTTGTAAAAATGGTACATTTAGGACTTACATTTTACCAGTTAACAGCGTTCTTGTTAAAGCTGGCCCATACAAATAAACAGAGTTTTTGTCCCAGTTTCACTGAGTACACCCACTCAGTGGCAGATATCCACATCCAAGTCAACTTCAAATACAAACATAAAAAACCTAATCAGTTAAATTACATAGTGGGGAAACCTATATAGGACAGTGATTACAAGCAGGAGCATGGTTGGCCCAAAAAGAAAAAAGAAAAAAACAAACAAAATACAAGAAAAAACAACAACAGTACTTACACAATGCTGTGTGACCAGGAAGTAACCTCTAATGTATTCAATGGCAGAATGACAGCCCATACCTAGATGGGGCTATATATAGGTCCAAACCAAAAACGTCACTTCCTGTGTGTTATTTAATAGAGGGCTAATCCCTTTAGAATTAGTAATGTCCCACAGCAAAATACAATATACCCAGCTAATCATAGATGTTCCTAGGTGTCCCGCTCACTCAGGGGGAATAATTTATATTACCTGTAGCCACAGCTGCAATCATAAGACAGCCGGGCGACGGACGCGCTGTGCGTTCCAAATCGCCGCCATCTTGGCTGTAATGGAACGCACAGTCGCGCCCGGCTTCCGCTCAGCGGGATCTGTTGTGTTCCACCTGAACACTCTCATAGCGAGGCGTGGAGCGCAAGCTGTTACCAGCGCTCCCGTCTCTCCTAGGCTGGGGGAATATCCACTCATATATTGTATTGAGCAGCATTAGCTGCGTTCCATACGGGCGCCATTTTTATTTTTAAAAGTGCCCGCTTCCCCTCTTATTCAACTCAATAATCTAACCTATAAACCCTAATGGTGATCTTCCCCTCAGTGCATTATTTAGACCATAAATACTTACAAATACTTATATAAACTATAATGGCTTATTAGTGTAAAACAATAACCTTTACCATAAATATCCTTAAAGAGATATATCACATGTATCTAAGTGCACTACATGTACATCCTAAATATATATTAATCAATTGGGTTTTATAAGTGAAAATAAATGAACTTAATATTTATATTTTATTTATATTTTTATATGAGTGTGTTCCAAAAATTTATATATTGATATTCTTATTTCTACAAACTATTTTCTTTATGATGAGTGAATATACTGAATAATTAAATAATTAAAGTGCTCTTAATTTATATATTATTTAAACTACAATACATGAGTGTGTATATATTTATATTATATTGCGGGATTCCACCCTCTATTTTCAAAAAAATCCATAATGAGGCGCCCAGAACTTATTACAAAAGAATTTTTTTTTTTTTTTTTTTTTTTTTTTTTTAAAAGCCATTGGTATCCTATCCTGGTTAACCTTAAAGGTCATTACAGCCTTAGAGTGCCATTCTTGTCAGGACGACCACTAAAATTTCAAAAAATATCTAAATGGGGCATAATAATAAAAAATGCTCCTGCTAGCATATCACCGGCCTATTTCCATCGAGATAGTATCCACAGAAGTAATACTAATACAATAAACAAATATAAATAATTAATGAAAAAGAAACAGAAGGAAAAAGAGAAAGAGAAACGAAACAAAAGGGAATGAGGAGGGGAAAAGGCTACAGGAATGCCACTATGTCTACGCCTTCATTCAATCCACTTGGTGTTAAGGAATTTAGGGAGTAGATCCAGAAGCTCTCCTTCTTAATAAGTTCTTGGCCCCTATTCCCTCCTCTGGGGTTTGCTGGTACTCGCTCTAAAATAGTAAACTTAAAATTCTCTCTCGTGACAGAGGAATTATGCTTCTCCAAATAATGTCTAGGGAGGCTATGTACCTTGACTTTATTCCTAATATTGCGCATATGCTCCTGTATCCTCAACTTAATCTGTCGGATAGTCTTCCCAACATAAATTAAGTTACAACTGCAAGTAATCTTGTAGATCACATGATCGGAGTTGCAGGTCACTGCGTCTTTAATTTTGTATTCCCTACCATTCTCCATCAAGTGATGAAAGGGGGCCTTCTCCAAAAAGGGGCAACAAATACACTTGTTGCATGGTAGAGTACCCGGTTTTTTAGTTAAAAAATGGACTCCCTTTGAGGTGGAAACAGATTGAGGCTTCATTCTACTCGGTGCCAGGATTGACTTTAAGTTCTTGGCCCGGCGAAAGACCAGATTTGGTCTGGGTGGTAGATGTTGACCGAGAACAGGGTCTCGTAAAAGAATAGACCAGTGCTTTTCAAGCACTTTTCTGATTTGGTAGTTTTCGCAATTAAATTGTGTTACGAACGGTCTGCTTTTGAATTCTTTTGGAGTCTTCTCGGATTTAGAAAGTAGCTCATCTCTTCCATGTGAGAAGGCTTTCAATTTGGCTTCTTCTATAAACTCCACTTTGTAGCCCCTTTCTACAAAACGATCAAACAAGAGTTGAGATTGAAGTTCACTATCATCACTGCAATTACGCCTTATTCGCAAAAATTGTGCGTATGGCACACTGTTCTTCCAGGCAGGAAAATGACAGCTCGTTGCTGGAATGAAGCTGTTAGCGTCCACAGACTTAAAATGCGTGCGGGTAGTTATTTCCTTACCGGGTGTCCCCTCTAACTCCAAATCCAAAAATTCGATCTTAGTTGGGTTGGACTTGAAAGTAAATTTAAGGTTGAGATCGTTGTTATGGATGTGTGACATGAATTCAGCTATGCTGGACTCATCTCCATGCCAAATCAGGAGCAGGTCGTCTATGTATCTCCTATATAAAATTATATTGGCTTCAAACCGAGAACCATAGACGAACTGCTCCTCCCAGGCCCGCATATGAAGGTTCGCATATGCTGGGGCGAACTTAGTCCCCATAGCCGTGCCTTGTTGTTGAATGTAGAATTCATCATTAAATTCAAACAGGTTATGGGACAGGATGAATTTCATGCTATTAACAAGAAAAGCAATCTCAGAATCCGACTTCTCTGGATCATTTCGGAGAATTCTCTCCACTGACTCAACCCCCTTATCATGAGGGATTGAGGAGTAGAGGCCCTGTACATCTACAGTTAGCCAGCAGTAGTCCACAGACCAGATTTTACCTTTAAGTAACTGTATATATATATAGCTGTTGCTGGCTGGCATTTAAAGAGACTTTCATCCAATAAGACACTATACAAGTGTAAGTTTCTAGTCAACGTTTCGGGCTGTTGTGCCCTTTATCAAGACATATCAGTGCAATACACACAGTACATACATAAATAGCATTGTGATGGAACCCATGTGATCAGAGAAGCTGCAAACCCCACCCAGCAGCCAATCTGTTACATACATTACAATCAGTGCAAACAAACACGCTGTGGTCAGCAGGGGAAGGGGCTGGCCATAGTGTACAATTGCCAAGTATACAAAGACATACAGTGATGTTAAAAATAGACAATACTAGAATCATCATGTACAAATTGAATCAGCCAAAATCTCAAGGGACACAGGCAGGAAATACATTGTCATTTACAGAAACTGGCAATGTGAATCACTCACACTTTATATGCACCTCTGTATAAAGTGGATGCAGGCTGTGTACGGATGCTTCAGCTTGATTTTACATACACTCTAGAGAGCCCAATTAACTCTGATTGGAACCAATTAACATTGTAAAAGTGTGTAATAAAGTCAAAGCTGATATTCCTGCTGATGGCATGACTGTACAGGAAAATAGTATACTAGGTTAAGTGTAAAGGCAATTGTGATAAGATACTGTGGATAGGTACAGCCTGCAACAGTGTAACAGGGGAGACATTTGACTAATACATGGTGCGAAATCAGCATGGAAATTACTATTGCAAAACAACAGATTGCAAGTAACATCATATAGGCATAAACAGTACATAATAATCACAAAACTACTAGTGAGAGAATCATGATAAACTGCCTTACAGATAGATAAGCGTAGAACAATGTTTACAGAAAGCATGAAAGTGACAATTGCTCATTCAATCCCAAAGGTTGAACAGTTTGTAATCTGTTAATCCACCGTGCTTCCAATTGCAGGAGCGCACAATTGCGATCACCCCCTCGTTTGGTATAGGTCGATCATTTTATATCTGATGGAGCACAAACTGTGGTTGAGTGCTTTAAAGTGTCTGGCTACTGGCTGTTCATATCCTTTCCCCTCTAATGCCGCACGGATACTGGATCTGTGCATGGCAATTCTTTCTTTGAATTGTCTTATGGTTTTACCTACACACAGGAGGCCACATGGACATTTGATGTAGTAAATCACAAATTTGCTACTACACGTGAGGGCATGTTTAATCCTAATTTTTTCTCCGGAGGACGTGTGATGAAAGGAGTCACCCAGTTCAAGAAAACTGCATGTGGTGCAGCCGAGACATCGGTAATTGCCATTTTTTCTACTCAAGAAGTGACTGGGATTATTAGTTTTAATACGTGAAAGATCATTATGTATAACCTGATCCTATATGTTTCTGCCTCTTCTAAAGGAGAGGAGGATGGAGTTGTCTCTCAAAGCAGAGAGGTCTTTGTCCGAAGTGACAATAGGCCCAATTCTGCATGCTGTTTTCATTAATTTATCACTTTTAGTGGAATAAGTCTGTGTCCATACAATCTTGTTAGGGTGAAGTGTGGTGTGGTTGTCTGTAACAATGTCACTCTATCCATGTTTAAAACCTTTTGTTTAGTGTTGGTTAATAATTTGGGGGGGGGGGATAATCTCTGTACTAATTTGGAGATCATGGCATCTATTTGGGCAACTGCATCATCACGTCTGTCACAAATCCTGATCACTCTGAGGAATTGTGAATAGGGCAACCCCCATTTTAAAGCTATGGGGTGGTGGCTACTCCCATGCAGAAGAGTGTTTCTGTCAGTAGTAGTACGTTTATTTATAAGGTGCCGCAAAGCGTCCGCAGCGCCGTACATAGCAAACAAAAAACAAATTACAAGGTAACGTACAGGGTGTGTTGAAAAATGCAGTATGAATAGGGGTATAGCTGGTAGAACTAAAATCAGCATCAGTTCAGAAGTAGGTGTCAAAATTGTCGAGGAGACTGAAGAGGAAGTAGAGGAAGGGAAGAACAGGACAGGAGCACAGGTGAGGTAAAGAGGTAGGGTGAGTATGTGAGGAAGGAGGACCCTACTCATAAGAGTTAACATACTAATAGGTGGGTGGACGAACGAAAAACAATAGGATAAGTAGGAACGGAGGCAGGATAGGAGGATCAAAAGAGGTTAGGAGGAGGGATAGGCTAGTCGAAAAAAGTGGGTTTTGAGGGAGCGCTTGAAGGAGGTAAGAGAATCAGAAATCCTGATGGGTGGCGGGAGGTTGTTCCAGTGTGCAGGGGGGCAGCGCGAGAGAAGTCTTGGACATGGGAGTGGGAGGAGGTGATTAGGTGAGAGGGCGGTCAGCGATGGAGCGAAGAGGACGGGAGGTAGTGTGGATAGAGATCAGTGAAGACCGGTAAGGAGCGGTGGAGGAGGAGAGAGCCTTGTAGCTGGTGGTGAGGAGTTTAAAGAGAACTCTGAAAGGAATGGGGAGCCAGTGAAGAAATAGACAGAGGGGGGAGGCGGAGGTAGAGCGGCGGGAGAGGAAGTTGAGCCTAGCAGCAGCGTTAAGAATGGATTGGAGAGGTGCGAGGCGGGTGAGAGGTAGCCCAGAGAGAAGGATGTTGCAGTAGTCAAGGCGGGAGATGACAAGAGAATGAATGAGAATTTTGGTCGCGTCAGTGGAGAGGAATGGTCTGATGCGTGAGATGTTGCGTAGGTGAAAACGGCAAGATTGTGAGAGAGCATGAATGTGGGGGGTGAAAGAGAGGGAGGAGTCAATGATGACACTGAGGCAGCGCGTTTGGTCGGTGGAGGTGATCTCGGTTTCACCATTGCTGATGGAGATAGTGGGAGAAGAGGGGATGTTCGGGGGATGGAAGATTAGAAGTTCAGTTTTAGCCATGTTTAGTTTCAGGAAGCGTTGGGTCATCCAGGCTGAGAAGGCCGTGAGGCATTCGGAGACCTTGGACAGGAGTGATGGGGATAGGTCGGGGGAGGAGAGATAGATTAGGGTATCATCAGCATAAAGGTGGTAATGAAAACCATAGGAGCTGATGAGGGTGCCCAGAAAGGTGGTGTAGAGGGAGAAGAGGAGAGGGCTAAGGACTGACCCTTGGGGAACACCGACTGGCTGCGGGGTAGTAGGAGAGGAGGAGCTCGGAGTTGAGACGGAGAAGGAGCGATCGGAGAGGTATGAGGTGAACCAAGAGAAGACCGTGCCAGTGATGCCAAAGGAGCGGAGGGTGTTGAGCATGAGAGGGTGGTCAACAGTGTCAAAGGCAGTCGACAGATCAAGCTGGATGAGGATAGAGAAGAGGCCTTTGGATTTAGTCGATAGTATATCGTTAGTGACTTTGGTCAGGGCAGTTTCAGTGAAATGTAAAGGGCGGAACCCGGATTGGAGGGGGTCTAGAATGGAGTTAGCAGTAAGGTGGCTTAGGAGACGATTATAGGTCAGACGTTCTAGGAGCTTGGAGGCAAAAGGGAGGAGGAAGATGGGCCTGTAGTTGGATGGAGAGTTGGGGTCCAGATTTGTTTTTTTGAGAATTGGGGAGACAAGAGCGTTTTTGAAGGAGGAAGGGAAGATCCCAGAGGATAGGGAAAGATTAAAGAGGTGAGCCAGGTGAGAGCAGACTGACGGACTGAGACGACGGATAATATTGGAGGGGATAGGATCGAGCGGGCCGTGGAGGGAGAAGCGGCGTGGAGGGAGAAGCGGATTGAAGGACAGAGTGGACTTCAGCAGCAGTGGTGGGGTAAAATGCGGACAGGGGTTGGAAGGAGGGGAGTGGAGATGTAGGAGGGTGAGGTCATGGCAGTCCTGAGAGGAGATTTTGGTTGAAAAGTAGGTAGCAAAATCAGCGGCTACGATGGAGGACGGAAGAGCTGGAGGAGGGGGGGAGAGCAAGGAGTTGAAGGTGGCGAAGAGCCTGCGGGGATTGGATGATTGGGAAAGTATGAGGGACTTAAAGTAGGATTCCTTGGCCAGAGCAAGGGCAGCGCTGAAGGAGGAAAGAATGAATTTGAAATGGAAATAATCCGCAAGGGAGCGTGATTTCTTCCAGAAGCGCTCAGCAGTGCGAGAGCACTTTTTAAGGAATCGGGTGATAGGCGAGTGCCACGGTTTGGGGTTGGAGCATCGAAGGGGGATAGAGGAGGGAGGGCAGGCAGAGTCCAATGCCGAAGATAGGATGTTATTATAGAGGGAGGCGGCGAAGTTCGGGCAGGACATGAGGGCGATTGGGGCGAGAAGAGGACACAGTGTGTTTGAGAAGGCAGCAAGATCAAACAGTGGGTTTTGTGTACAGTGGGTTGTGTACATTGTAGTATGCAGCTGTATATCATCAGTTTGCATAATGGTAACATCAAGAAAGTTGATGCTGTCTTTGCTAGAGGACCAAGTGAATTTGATGTCGGTATCAAGGGTGTTAATGTTCTGCATGGTAAGAATGAAACTGTCTTGGGAATCTGTCCAAAAAAGTCACCTATGTACCGATAGTAAAAGTGTATTTTGTCAGCAATTTGCCACATCAGAGAAAAACAAATCATTTTCAACATCTTGCATAAATATGTTAGCCAGACTCGGTGCCACACATGATCCCATTGTGACATCTGAGCACTGGAGATAAAATGCATCATCAAATATGAAGTAATTTCTAGACCGAGCAAGGTCTAACACTCTCAAGAAAAAGTCAGTCAGGTCCATTGTAAATGTCACTGGAGGTAACAGCCATTCTGATAGCTTCTATTCCCCTAGCATGGGAATGTTCGTGTAGAGCTATACAACATCTACAGTACATAACAGACACTGTTGCTGAAGAGGGACTAGAGTCTGTAGTGTAAGGAGCAAGGTATAAGTGTCCTTCAGATAGGTTCGCTGTCTTTGCCCAATGGGTTGCCGCTGTGAAGAGTCCGACTCGCTGATGCTGCTGGATGCGGCCTGATCAACGCGTTTCGGATATTATAATATATCCTTTTTCAAGATGTCTTGAAAAAGGATATATTATAATATCCGAAACGCGTTGATCAGGCCGCATCCAGCAGCATCAGCGTGTCGGACTCTTCACAGCGGCAATACACGGATCTCCTCTGCCGGCGTTGTCTGCAGCACGCCTGTCACTAAGGGAAAAGCCGCCGAACGTCTGCCCTCGCTACTGACTGCTCTCTTGGACTCTTTTAACTGCTTTTTATCGTGTGGATCTATGTGGATTTCTTTGTGTGAATAAATTTTCGTTTTACCTGCCACCTGGAGTCTACTGGTAAAAGAAATCTTTGATATGCACGCGAGACAGAACTCAAATGTAAGTTGATTTCATGCTGGTATTTCTCTGCCACTTCCCTGCTACCTTGAAGTTGCCACAAAATAAACCATTGCGTGAACACCTGATAGAATTAAATTGTAAGTCCAATTCCTTACGGCATCAGGAAGATTTCTGTTGCGGGGACTTATATACTCCATATTCCAGATAAACTTTATTTGGTCTCTATATAGCGCTAGTCTATTGTTAAATTTCTTTGTGCTCTGTATGTATTTGGGTTTGGGCGTTAACCCGTTACAATAGACCAGCAGCCCCCTCAGTCCAGCGCTGGGTACACACAAAAATCTTTGTCCTTCTCTGGAGACTGACCCTGGTGTTATCCATCCTTAGCCTCTTGTTATTTGGGGGGGAAGTGTATGTCTCTGCCACTACCTGTTGTCTCTGTTACTAAACAGCCTATAAAGAGGCCCTTTAATCCCTGAAACAAAAACTATACACAAACTGAACAGATTCTAATCTAGCCGGACCATTTGTCTCCACATATACAGTTACAATATTTAAGTAATATGCATTTGGGAAGACTGCCATAATTAACATCAGAGTCAGAAATCCCTTATTCATGATACCTTCGGTTTACTAAGAACAGGACCTGGAGGCAGTGACGTAACCACGCTGATCCTCCATACCAGTTTCTCCTGTGCCCAGAAAACTATCTTGTTGCCTTCATATGCATATGTAACAGTATGGGATACAGTATACAAAGCTTTGGGAAGGTATTACAGTCATTTACATAACACAAGGATTATTTCCCTCCAGTGGCACACATCCTCAACCTAACGCCACTTTAAGGAGAAGGGTCATACCATTTCTACGCTTAAATATTTTGCCATATACCATGTTAAGGAGTCTATGAGAGGCGGCGACAGGGCCAAGAAATTGTTGGTCCTGGAGTCAAAATGGATCTTTAGATTGAAAATCATGCGCCCTGATGGACTGAACGATAAACTAAATTGGAATAGTTTGATGTAATGTTTTGTCATATTGCTGGTTTTAAGGGGCAGATTTATTAAGCTTGGAGAAGAGATAAACTGGAGATAAAGCGGAGAAAAGGTAAAAGGAGATAAAGCACCAGCCAATCAGCTGTGTTTGAAAAAGACAGTTGGGAGTTGATTGGCTGGTGCTTTATCTCCTTTTACCTTTTCTCTGCTTTATCTCAAATTTATCTCTTCTCCAAGCTTAATAAATCTGCCCCTTAGTCTGTATTATGCATGATGTTATCAATTATTCCTGCTTATTGCGTGATTTTCCTTTTTTTTTTCTGTATTTTTTTTTCTGTATTTTTATATGTATGTATGTATGTACCTTGAGTAATCATCTATCATGGCAGGCAAGGAGGGGTGAGTGACTTGAAGTCATGGTGGATGATGTGGTGGGCAGTGGCACTGGACTACCACATTTCATATGGTGCCAATTACTCATGTTTTTTTAGCAGTTACTAGGTGTCACTGATGCCTGGGATGAGTGCATCGGCTCTGTGCGGAGAGCTGGAGGTGCACGCAGGGCGACTTCCTGTACCGTGGAACGCACGCTCACTGTTGCCCAGCAACAGGGTGCGTGTCAGCGGACGGAAGCCGGCGCTGACAGCTTCTGGGTTCTGGCAATGGAGGCGGATGGCGGTTCCCGGGCGTCAGGCGGTGATTGCTGTAAGTATAAATGTCTGCACTGTGACTTCCGGTGGGTGGCGCATCCAAGATGGCCACGTCTTTTTAGAGCTCCACTCAAACTTGGTCCATCCTCCCTCCTGATTGTGCCCGCTGAACCCCTCACTGCCAGCGCTGTGACCCTCATTCCCTAGGGACTCAGCTGGGCCGAATATCGGGGAGTGGAGACGCCTGGGGAGCCCCCCTGCACTGGAGTCCGGCCTGTGCTCAGGCCCCCTCGTGACTTGGGGAACGGCCCCGATACTCTGGAGCCTGTCTCCCCGTCCCCTCTCATACCTTGCCGGATCGTTTGTGACTGAAGAGCTGGGGAATCCGGCGGCCGGGACCACGGAGAGACGCGAGAGACCGGGAGGAGCTGCCCGCCCACGCCACACCGGGGATCCTGTCTGCGCCCAGAGCGGTGAGTGCCTTTCGCCCCGCCAGTCGCCCCCACCACTCCAGAGCCTTGTGCTCTAACTGCGAGACTACTGGATCTGGAGGGAGCGCACCAAATTGCTGCTGGCGGCTCCCGCGACACATCACCCAGACGGCCGACTGGGGGACGCGATCACATGCTCCCAAAAGGTAGCTGAACTCTCTCCCTGGTGCCAACAGCCCCTGCAGGCCCCCACCCAAACTGCTAATCGGGCGGCTTCTGGAGCCAATAGGGAGCCACTGCCACATACGGGCTTCCTTCCCCACTCTGTCACCGGCTAAGACCTAACATTACACCCTGGAAGCTTGCGCTGGACAAGGGGCCAGATAATTGCATCACACAAGTATCTGGGACTCTTTGGGGCTCATGCCAACAGCCTTATTGGCCATTGCCAGACTGTGCCTTTTGGGGTAACCGGCCTGACTCCTGGGGTCGTGCAAGTGCCGGAGGACTGCCTTTACTAACTACGCTATCCCTTGCTCTTGAACCCAGACATCGTGCTAAGTGCTGGAGAGCGAACTCCCCAAACCCCCACACGGTCTGTGAATGCTTATTTTGAACACCTGCACTACTGGTTGTGAGAGACTTGGACATTCAAACACTGGCCACCCTGATGTCACAGGGTATTCCGTGTGCCCCGGCAACCAAAGGTGCCATATAGAGAAAAATACCTGCAAATTCTTTTAGCCCACGCCCACTCCACCTTGTCCCTGACCTCGCCTCCCCCCCCCTTTTTTCAATTCCCTGGTGCTACCTCAGCTAAAATATCCCTGAAGGGACGCATTCACTGGATGAACTGTCCCCTTTCTTCTATGCCTCTGTGCTAACTGGTAATGGAGGGGTACTTATATGTTACATAACTGTTTTCTGTTATAATATATGTGCCTTGCTGCTTAAACACCCTAACATTGCTTTGCACTGTATTAACTAGCATTTCAAACTAGCTAGGGACAGCGGCAGCTTTGCCCAGCACTCTACAGGTTAAAAACTCACTTTCTTATTCCTGTACACCAGAATACTGTGTATGTGTTATATTTGTCAAGCACATGCTGCCATCTTGTGGCGAAGACTGAAATTACTTCAGGTTATTTCAGCAGCTTGTGCTTCACACTTTGAAAAGATACTGGAACACCAGTCGTCCTTTATAATCCATGTGTACTAATGTTCCACTGCTACTTTGCAGAAGAGCCTAGGTTTTAGCCTATCAATAGTTGTTTGGAGTAAAGTGTGCTGGGCGCAGAGTGCCTATTACTGGTAGAGTACTGCAACTGTTCCCACGGTTAATATTTACTGGGCAAACCCGCTAATTGCCTGACTTGCCTTCTGCCCCCACACCCGCAGACAATTACTACTGCATAGTTATAATGTAGACCATAATACCTAGCAGAGGGAAACACCCACTTGCCATAACATGACATTGTGACATCTGACTATCCTCACTTTTGACCTTCACTGGTGGGCCTGACTCTACTTTATAGTCCTGCTGTCCGATCCTAGCCACTTTAAAAACAGAGAAGATAGGGTGACCGGGGAAAAGTACACCACTCGATACATCTAAACCACTGTTGATATAATCTCTTCCTCTTCACCTGCGTTGATTATCACTCCACTCCCTGCTTTTCCAATTTCCCCCCCATACCTAATCTGGTTAATGGACAGATTCTTGTCCCCGTCACGCTCGCGCCCTACCTTATCACTTGACGAGCACAAAATGGGCCGCAACAGGACCGCTAAACAGAAACCCTCAACCCCCCATTCCTCACAATCCACTACGGAAGTGAACCCCCCACCTGACGATGACCAATCCTCAGATAGCCAGACAGGCTTCTCATCTACAGCTCAGGAAGTATTGTCTGTCCTAATGCCACATATTGACAAAAAACTAGACTAATTCAAAGCCTCTTTTCAGACTACAGTCAGGGAAGTCGCATCGAACACCTCCCGTATCGCTGAAAGAGTGAGTGACGTGGAGGATACTATCACCAGCGTACAATCCTCCTCTGACGCCTCAACAATGATGATACAGGAACTCCAAGACAAAATTGAGGATTTAGAAAACAGAAACCGAAGGAACAACCTCCGTTTTTCATAGGCATCCCTGAAAGCATTAAACCAAATATGTTGTCAGACTATCTTACCTCCAAAGTATTACTAGCCCTTGATGTATCAGACACAGTTGACTTTCCCCAGATAGGAGTACATAGAATTGGACCAGAAAAATCGGACCCCAATTCGCGCCCTAGACCAGTAATAGCACGATATCTTGATTTCAGAACGAAAGAATCGATATTACGTGCTTACAAGAAAATGGAGCAACTCACAATTGATGGCACCCGAATACTCATTTTCCAAGATTTTTCTGTGGCAGTAGCCCAGAAACGTAAAGCATTCTCCCCTATATGTAAATTCTTGGTGGACTCCCATAGGAGATTCGCCTTATTGTACCCGGCCAAGCTGCGGGTGACGGACAATGGACGTACCCTATTGTTCGATGACCTTGAAGCTGCAAGAGCACACCTAATGCCATTGATTGTTTCTCCTAGCTCACCAGTGAATACCTGAGCTTCTCCATAATACTGCTGATTCTCATGGTTTCTCCCTATGCTAGACTTTCACTAATGTTAAGTTCATCATTGTTAGGCATATCGTTACTGTTGTATAATTTGCATCCGGTCTGCTCTGATACTCCAATCAGAGCACACCGGTAGAGTTTGGTTTGGAAAATATGGAAAATGTTGTCAGCATCGCATGTTAACTACAATTCATTATCTTTTAGTCATTGCTCGAAATACACTGCTATATCAGGCATGTCTAATTTATCAGATATGGGGTTTACTATTTATCAAGACACGGCCCTGCACTCGCTGGGATGGAGGGCCGTCTTGCATGCTTAATCTTTGTTCTAATGTCTTTGCCAGGGCTGGAGTAGGATGACACCACACATTCCCATGACCCTATCATACTCACCCCCCCCCCCACACTCTATTATCGTATTATCTTGGAATGTGTGCGGCCTGAACTCCCCAATCAAAAGGAGGAGAATAATAACTCATATAAAACACCATGACCCAGATATCATCCTATTACAGGAGACCCACTGAAAGGCTGGTGAGGACTCAACACCATGGATCGCAGAGTGCATATCTGCCCCTTAAGTCACCAAATCAAGGGGAGTAGCCATACTTTTCTCTAAAAAATTGGTTTATTCTATTACTGACTCAATTTTAGATCCTGAGGGCAGATTCCTGCTATTAGATATCCGAATAGGAGATTCGGCATATACTATCCTAAATATTTACGCCCCTAACACCCAGACCTCAGATTTTTTTTGCCAAATCTCTCAGCTAATAGCACAACGATCACAAGGATCCCATATTGGATAAACTGCCTTCCCCACGTATTACCTCTTCCAACATATGGACAACATTCAACACATTCTTAACCCAAACCCACGTGACTGATACATGGAGACTGTTTCACCCTACTGACAAATCATACACATTTCACTCGGGAGTCCATCACTCATTCTCACGGATAGACTATATCCTAGTAGCAGACCATCTTATTTCTTCTGTCACCTCAGCTAACATAGGAGACATCCTAATCTCGGACCACGCCCCCATAAACATATCCCTCAACATATCTTCTATGAACCCGCTACACAGATCTTGGAGATTTCCCTCATACCTATTTCACTCGGAAAACTTTCGCCAATATCTAAAACATCACTGGTTGGATTACACTGACACCAACATAGAACATTGGGATACGCTGGTGCTGTTTTGGGAAGCGGCAAAATCGGTAATGAGGGGTCACATAATAGCATATGTGGCCAAAAGGAACAAAGCCTCCAGAACACAATACGAATCCCTCCGTACCAATATGAACTCTTGCCTCAACTCTTATACCCACTGATGACAATCACACAGCTTACCAACAGGCGAAACACCTTCTTGAGGACTTCCTACTTTCACAAGCGCAGAGACACCTTGATTTAGAAAAACAGGTATTATAGATGGGGTAACTGCACTGGGCGCTTATTAGCAAACTTAACTAAACCCTTCCATCGCAGGAGCCACATCACATCCATAAAACAAACTAGCGATTCCCTACTCCTGACAAAGACGCAGGACATAGTCAATGCATTCCAAACTTTCTACACCACACTTTACTCGGCTGACCCCCCAGATTATGCACAAATGGACCAACTACTTAGAGACTCTAGACTACCCTCTCTCTCCCAATCCCAAATAGAAATGTTAGACAAAGACATCACAGCTGAGGAGGTGACCCAAGCCATTTTGTCCCTTCAAACAAATAAATCCCTGGGGCCAGACGGATTTTCTGGGGAATATTACAAAATACTACAACCAGACATCATCCCGGCATTGTTAGAACTCTACCAGACTATCCATAAGTCCCAACCTTCTTATCCCACATTTAACGCGGCATATACAACCTTAATCCTAAAACCCGGACGTGACTCCACGAAGTTGGACTCGTACCGCCCCATTACGCTCTTAAATGTAGATTTTAAGCTCCTATCTAAAATTATGGCAACTAGAATACAATCCTTCTTTTCAGAAATCATCTCACCTGCCCAAATGGGGTTTGTTGCGGGGCGACAATCCGTTAAGGGTATTTGCACTGCAATCGCCTCGGTAATTACTTCCAATCACCACCCCAATGCCCCACACATGTTATTAAGCCTAGACGCCCATAAGGCATTCGACACCGTTTCCTGGCCCTTCTTATTCGTAACATTATCAGCTTACTCTTTCGGACCTCATTTCATAAACCTGGTAAAATTCTTCTACGACACCCCAAACACCTCTTTACTTATTAATGGAACTAAGAGTACACCCATCCGGATGTACAGAGGGACTAGGCAGGGATGCCCTCTCTCCCCGATCTTGTTTAACCTCTTCTTAGACCCCATACTCAGACTAATTGAATCTTGGCCTACCCTACAGGGAATACATGTGGGCAATATAGAAATTAAAACAACTGCGTTCGCTGATGATGTCTTAATATAAATCGCAAACCCCAAAACTGCTTTACGCCCTCTCCTAGATCTTTTACGTAGTTCAGGCCAGCTGTCCGGGTTCCAAATCAATTTGGAAAAATCTGAAATTCTATATTTGAAGCAGGGATTTACGCGCCCCAAATGGGCCTCACAGCTACCCATAAGATGGGCTAAGGGTCGCCTGACTTATTTAGGCATAACCCTGCCCAAAAATATACAAAACCTGTATACCTATAACATAAGTAAAACTATCAAAAATCTCGCTAGAGACCTAAACAGAATGGGCCATCTCCAGCTGTCCTACTTGGGCAGGGCGAATCTCCTGCGAATGATATATTTCCCTAAACTCTTATACCAAATCCAAGTGTTGCCCCTTCTACTTACAAAATCAGATACCCTCACTATCACAAAACTGTTCCGAACTTTTATTTGGAACAAGGGGAGAGCAAGGATTGGGATGATAAAATTAACTCAACCCAAATGGCACGGCGGCATTAATTTCCCAGACATAACGATATATAATCAAGCGGTGGTATTCAGATACCTTAAAGACTGGTTACTCACGATTCACACTTATGCTAACACCACACTAGAACCAAACTTTCTGCCTCATACCTCCCTAACCGCCTTTTTACACCTAGAAGATAGGGACATCCCTCCGGAAATACACCTCAACCCCCTCTTAATGTTCGTCCGTAAATTATGGCTAACTTTACGCCACACTTTTCACTTGAACCCAAACCACTCCATACATCTGCCTTTCCTACGAAACCCCCAATTCCATGAAGGTAGCGCCCCATCCCTCTTTACGAGCTGGAAAAATGCGGGATTATATAGAGTAGGACAGCTAATAGACTCCCAAACCCACAAACCACTCACTTTCTTAGAAGCCTCTAGAGAATATCCAATTATAACCACTCTTAACTTAAATTTTATTCAAGCCCAATCGTACACTGACAAGATTTCTAAACTTATCCCGGAAAGAGATTGGAATAATGATCTTGACAATGTACTCTTGGCTCCCCCCCCACCTAAAAAAGCGATCTCTACTTACTACAAATTCCTCCGAAAGCCTATTGACTATTCATCACAACGCACAGGCCTGAACCAATGGTTAGAACACTTCCCTTCCCTAACAACAGACACTTTGTTAAAGAGCTTACAGACCTCAATCACGACATTCCCAATGGCCAAGTTCTCGGAAATGTACCTAAACATTTTCCACCGATCATACATTTCCCCCTCACGAGGGTTCCAGATGCAAATTATAGATTCTCCAGGATGCTCTAGATGTAATAACCTTCAAGCCGACCTATATCATTGTTTCTGGGCGTGCCCGTTAGTTCAGAGATTCTGGACAGATGTTCGTGATTTTGCCAACGAACATTTGGTAAATTACACCCCACTCACCCCGGAATGGGCCATATTTGGCATCCTACCGGAGGAAATTAGAGTCCCCAAACCCATCAAAAAATTAATACTGGCAATTTCATCTGCTGACCGCAAAACGATCCTTCAAGTATGGATCCAATCCTCCCCTCCAGCCCTGGCGATGTTCAAAGACAAACTGTTTTTTATTTTCCACATGGACTGGTTGGAGGCCTCCCTCCAAAAGGACTCCCGTACCAAACAGTTCTTTGCTACCTGGAACAGCTACATGGAAACGTTACCTATATCGACTAAACAAACTCTCCATCAGTGTTTCCAAAACACCCGTTGGTACGAGGAACAGATGTTACTCAATGATCCTCCGCTAGTCCTAGAATAATGTGTTCTCCTCTTTTGTTAAGCCTGATATCCTGTACACATGTTATAATAATGCGGAAACCTATGTTTACTATGTAACCTAACCTCACCTCATGTATCTGAATGTATGATATCTGAATCACATGCTTGAATGCTCAGCAATGTATCTTGTTTTGAAATGATGCTTTGACTTAATAAAAAGTTGTTAAAAAAATGTCTGCACTGTTGTATTGTATATTGCTCTAGGTTTGGAGCTGAGGAAGGGGCTCTTACCCAGAAACGTCCTCCTAATACACCTCTTTGAAAAAGTTGATTGTCTCCTTGAGTGCCGTTTTTGTCCCTGATGGGATTGGATCTAGATGAACTTTTATTTCTTGCACCTGGAGCAAGCTGTATTGAGTGGTGAGTGCTGGCAGTATTGGAACTAATATATGTCAGCAGACAGGCAACATCCACAGGAGCGACTCCTGGGCTGGGTGCCCTCACTAGGAATAAACAGCTATGGTGGGGAGGCGCGGCACTCACAGCCAAAGCAATAACTCATAAATACATCAGGTTAAGAGCAATGTTTCAATGCCTTTATTGGCATTTTCATCAGGCTTGAAGAAGAAACAAAGCTTACAGATGTGTCCACATACATCGTGGCTGCGATCTGTGTAGAGCGTACCATGTAACTCGCGCTAGGTCCTTGCGTTATCAGTCACATTATAATTGTAATGTGCAATACTACTTTCTGTCCACCAGATGTCTAATTTCCTAAACTGTTAAGCACATGCTTCAAATAAACAACAGACCCTTCTGTGATTTTGTCTTTACTCTGTACTGTTCCCGGATTTTCTTTGCAGAATCAGCTTTATTATCTACAGTTTACAACTTAATTATTCCCATTGAGATCATTTTATGCCTGTATCAAAGCACCTCCCAAGCCACGCTACTGCCCATTCACGCTATTGACTCCTGTTATCTAGTGATTTTGTCTTAATTTTGTGTACAAAATCCTCGGCTTTTATTCTCAGAATTATCTTTAACAGTATTCCTGGTTTCGTTGTTATAAATTGGAAAGAAACATTTAATCCATTGTATTACTTGCTCCCTGCTCTACAGGATCTCATAAATACAGTATGGCTTCCACATGGTCCCCATAGGATATAGGCCCTGGTGTCTGATTATTTTGCAGATTGCTGTGGCCTAGTGGGTATGGTAGGATATTTATAATGTGTGAGTCATGGGTTCAATCCATAGAAGGACACACAATACTTTTTTTATTATTATTTTTGTATTTAATAAATCGATTTGATGTGTCACTTCTTCCCTTTTATAGGAAAAAAAATCTCTTTCACAGTATTCAATGCCACAGTATGCTGAGGCGCTATTCACACGGTCATGGCAGCTTAGTACTGTACAATACAGTTTGCAACTCAATGCAGGCTTCTGCACCTCCCCCACAATTACTCATTAGTATTCATTGCCACGGAGCTCATTTTATGGCTGTATTAAAGCACCTCCCCAGCCACGCTACTGCCCATTTACGCAATTGACTCCTGTTATCTAGTGATTTTGTCTTTAATTTGTGTACAAAATCCTCTGCTTTTATTTTCAGAATCAGCTTTATTATCTTTAACAGTATTCCTGGTTTCCTTCTTATATAATGGAAAGAAACATTTACTCCAATGTATTACTTGCTCCCTACTCCACAGGATCTCATAAATATGACTTGCACCTCCCCAGCCATTCTACTGCCCATTCACGCTATTAACTCCTGTTATTTAGTGATTTAGGAGGTTATTCTGATCGGAGCGGCCAAACGTGCGTACGTTCACTATTAACGTACGCTCTCCGTACACGGCCGTTGGGGTTAAGTCCACCCACAACTCAGCCGCATACGTACGGCCAGAATCAATGTCGAAGGGGAGTGGCGTACAATTGAGCGTACGCCAACGTACACGGACGGACCAGCCCTTACACTCCGACAACTGGCGTACAACAGAGCGTATGCCACCGTTTACGGACGTCTCTCGTCCGTCTTCCCAACGACATCTTGCGGCTATCTGAGCGTACGCCAGCTTGCACGGACGGGTCCCTATTGTTTTCAATAGAAAACTCAGCTTATGTCACCGCTCGTGAGAGTGAGCGTACGTCCGTGCATGCTGGCATACCCTTCACATATATGGACCTGCAAATCTTGCCTTTCAACTACAATTCTGACAATTAATTAATTCTAATTGTTATTCAATTATTGTTTTCTATTAACTCAATTGTCTACCTTAATAAAGACCCTAATAAAACAACATTTTAACCCTCATTACATGTATATTTGTTATGTTCTAATGTGGCATTTTAATCACTATCTATGTGTCCCCACATTGCTTTTACTTGGAAATAAATTTATGTTGGTGTTTGTGTGTATGTACTAAATTATGTCCCTAATTAGTTTGATCTGATTTTTTTAACATGTATACCTACCCTGATGTTATGTGTGATGTTTTCATCTAACAACAATAAAAAATCATGCCTTTTCACTATGTGTTATTTCACCCCAAAACACACACATTCACACATCATTCATTACCCCTCACCTCAAATTACCAATATAACTTACATGACACATCTGTACCTGCCCTTACAAACCCTCTCACATATTTATGATTAAAAACACAGGCAACTTCTAACTTTCCAAAAACTTTTATTTAGAACAAACATAATAAGGGGGGGGGGATAAAAAAAAATTACATGAGGGCCTCCAGACGTACAAAAAGAATATGTAAATAAAATAAAGTAAGGAATATTTCCCTCATGATATTGGCCACCTCCTCCTGGTGCTGTTCAGTGTCTGTAGTGAAGGAAAAAAAAACATTATATTGAATATATAATATACACAAATGTTTGTTGTATTTGTACATAATAACTAGTTGTGAGTTAAGTGTGAAGGCCACATACATTTTTTAACTACATTGAAGATGGGTCTGCTGTAAACACGGTACAAAAGACTAGTATGTTTTCACACACATACTGTACATATTACATGAAATGAAATAAATTCCTCCTTATTGGATAAATGTATGCTGTATCACCATTGGGAGGTTTGTTTTGGGGGAATCACCTCTAACCTCACAATTAACCTGTGCTATTTAAGGGTAATGACATTGTTGTGGCTTAACCACTCCTTACTTAGTAAAATGTTTGCCATTGCTGTACAAATTATAGGCCTAAAGCTATGTTTGTAAAGCATGCATCCGCATGGCCTCACACACTATTAACAAAACAATCTCTAAATTTATGTTGCACATCATGCTGGGAAGTGGAGTTACACAACACCTGGATCCACATAACTACAACACCACTAATGTCGGATATGTCATTGGATGTACTGTTATGTCAATTATTCAAGGGGTGAGGCATGGCCACACTCAAAAAAAACCACCAAGGGGACCCTTGTTCCTGGAGAAGGACAGGCCACACCTCATGGTCGCCCTGCAGTGATATGTTGCAACTAATGTTGATGTTGGATACACATATGTGGTTGTTGTGATTGCTTATGTGTAGAAATGTGTAGGTAAACATTAGACACATTATTTACTTACGGCTAGTTGAGCCATCCTGCTCGCCGCTGGTTGGGTGTGCGGTGGTTGGGGGGGTCAGGAGCAAGGGGGATGGGATAGGACTTGGGATACTGGTAGTGGGTTGGAGTGGGGATTGGAGAGGTTTGGGGGTGGGTGGTGGAGAGGTGTAGGAGGGTTGGAAATGGGGTGGGGAGGGGGTAGGGGTGGGGGTGGGGGTTGGGGAGGGGGTAGGGGTGTGGGTGGGGGTTGGGGAGGGGGTGGGGGTAGGGGTGTGGGTGGGGGTTGGGGAGGGGGTGGGGGTTGGGGAGTGGCTGGTGGAAGGGGATGTAGAAATTTGGTGGGCCCCAGCTGGACCCATTGTCTCCTCCTCTTCCTCCTCCTCTTCCTCCTCCTCCTCTTCCTCCTCTTCCTCCTCCTCTTCCTCGTCTGGCTGCTCCCGGGCTGCCTGCTCCCGGGCTGCCTGCTCCCGGGCTTCTATGCGTTCCCTTGCCCGTGCTGAAATGTTCATGTTGATGGCATAGAAATCGAAGATTGGGTTTCATAAAAAAGGGGGAAAGAAAAATTCACATTAGTCATGCTCATAACATTCCAAATTATTATTGCTGTTATATTTCAGACATTTATCATGCAAACTAATTGATATGCTACACCCAAAAACTGAGCAACTACTTAAACCCCCCTATACACCCCCTATACACCCCCTATACACCCCATATACACCCCCTACACACCCCATATACACCCCCTATACACCCCTTATACACCCCCTATACACCCCCTATACACCCCCTATACACCCCATATACACCCCATATACACCCCCTACACACCCCATATACACCCCCTATACACCCCATATACACCCCATATACACCCCCTACACACCCCATATACACCCCATATACACCCCCTATACACCCATATACACCCACATACTCAGGAACATATTTATAAAAAGTACAGAAATCATTTGAAAAAAAACGCAGACATACTAATTAATAAAAACTTACATCGGGCAATATGGCGGCGAATGGAACTCAGCATGACTGGCTGGCGCCGGCGCAGGTCAGACCAGCGCCGCTCGACTTGGGCCAGGCTTCTGCGGACGCCGGTCCGGGTGTATATTAGGCGGCGGGCAGCATTATACGCCCGCCGCTTGTCCATGTTGGACACATATGGGCCCCTGGGCCCCAGCCGACGGTCCATGACCTCAACCAAGGCCACCAGCTCCTGGGTCGAAAACGCCCTAGCCCTGGTTGAAGTCATAGTGGCAATGGCGCAGTTATTAATTGCAGGTACATATATCACTTTTGGTGCTTGCTGATTGGTCTAAAAAATTGTTTGTTTAGTATTAACTTTATTAATCCTTCTTACATTAACAAACTGGATGCGAATAGAAACTTACGCGGACCGTTCCGATATACACACACCATAACCAACAGCATGCATTCAATGATAAAAGGGCACAATACACCGATTTCCATGGAGAGACGTACTGTATATACAGTGTGCGGAAAAGAATACACGCAACCGTCTACTAATAAATACGCTGATAAAAAAGGCTGATAAAAAATGCAACATGTTGGCGTATGACAATTTCATACTCATTACATATGTAAGGAAAGCATTATAACGTGATGTTTTGAAATGTGACTCAGAAAGCATACACGAACTCCAACAGATACCAGCTGACAACACTCATCATTGGAATGACAGGTGCACACATTTCACGATGTAGTACACAATGCTCCACAACCTGTGTATGTGCATATACAGGTGATTGATCAGGTGCGTTGAGACCTGCGTAATTTAAGCGGGAATTATCGGCGGGAAATATCGGCGTAAATTAGCAACTACAATGCGGGGAAAAATATACGCCCCCTTGTTCATGGCGGGAGATTACCATATAAATATTCAGTCAGATGCAGGCCAGAATTGCTGCAAACATGTCTAGCTCAGAGGATTCCGCAGCTGAGGACGCTCTACAGAGAGCTACAGCAGAATCCCTGCTTGAAGCTTTGCAGAAGAGGGAACAGGAGCGGAGAAGGAGGGCACAAGAGAGAAGTAGCCTGCAAGACCAAGCGGGCCCCTCACTAACAGGCCCTGTTCAAACTGCACCAGCTCCACAAGGGCCAAGCAACCAGCCAGAACAAGAGGTTGCATCTCTCCAAACAGGTGTGACCCAGCAGGTGCATGGTGAGAGAACTGGGGCCACCAGAAAACGAGCTGCAACATCTAGGGTGAGGACTGAGCAGGATACCACCACCAAAAAGAGAAACCCTGCATTTGTAGAGGCAGAATTGCGAATTTTAGTGCCCAGGGCACGCAAATGGATAGAATTGGCAACCAGGAAGCCGGGTGCCAGTGCAAGGAGAAACCTTTGGGACAAGATCACAGAGGAAGTGAACCAGGTGTCACCAGTGGTCAGAGATTGGCTAGCGGTGAAGAAAAGGCAAGTGTGTTTGTCCCCCTGATAATGTCATATGTGTGTACATATGTTACATGTATGTTTTGAGAATAATAGAAAGGTGTGTTTGTAGATAGTGCTACACTTCAATGTCACATGTGAACACAACCATGTCTAATAACCCACATTTATATATGAAACATGCACCATTGGTGTGATGTGAGGTTATGGGCACAGTTCTGCTCATGTGAAGTATGTGATGGGACAAGAGAAAGTGTGTTTTTGAAAGAGTTGTTGTAACATGTTCCATATGATGCTACTGAAACAAGAATGACCAAACTGTGCACATGTAGCTGGTGAGAAACTACACATCCCAGTATGCCATCCCATAGTTAAATTACTCCATAATAACCACACTGTCAAGCTATGGTGGAATGTGTAGTTTCACAACAGGTGGAGGTGCATAATTTGGCCATGGATGATGTCATTTCTGCATAGTGATCTATGTATGTGCATTTAGTGGCCTAATGAATGAGATGAGACACTGAAATGCCTCCTAATGGAGACATTAATGTGTGTGTGGGACACATATGGCTAAAAAACATAAGATCACCCACACTAGGAAATGTCACGTAGCACAGTGGTGCACATATCTCATGGTGATATTTGTATTTTTAAACTTGTAGGTGGACAGACTTCAAAACGACACTGAAGAGGAAGATGACTGACCGGTACAACCACAGCATGTCCACCGGGAGGGGGCCTATGCCAGATAATTTGGAGTATACCCCCCTGGAGCAGGACGCCTTGGATGTCATTGATGTGGCCGAGGTCAGGGGGATATCCAATATGGATAGTGAGCTCCCGGCGGAGGTCTTTGCTGCTGCTTTTGATGGTAAGTCACAGTAATGCATTGTATTTTGAAAGATATTTTTTTGTGCATATGTGATGGTGACATTGTTTTCAATTATTATCCTAGAAGAAGCAGAAACCCAGGATGAACCGGCAGCATCTTCCTCTGCAGAGCCACAGGTGGAGCAAGTGGTCCAGCCTCCACCAAGACGACACCCCCAGCCACAGGAGACATGGGATGCCAGCGTGATGGTGATGCTGGAGAGGATCGAGCAGCAAGGGGTGGATGCTGCGATCCGTCAGCAGCAGGTTGGGGAATTTCTGGCGGATTGGAAGGCCACAAACAGGCAGCAGTGTGAGGCCTTCAACCGCATGAATGACACTCTGGCGGCTGGCATGCAAAGCATTGGCCAACACCTCAGCCGCCAGAATGAAATTCTTGCGGAGCTGCTGACCACCGCCAGGTCCCTAAGGGACAATCCCCCATCTGCTGGCCCACCCCAAGCTGCTCCCCAACCTTCCACCTCTGCTGACCCTCCTGTGTCCACTAGGGGAAGACGCCGCAAGCCATCTGAGCCAAAGGCCCCTGTCCCCAAGGCCCCATCTAAAAAGGGGAAAAAAGGGCCCAAATAATGAGACCTGGTTCACTTCCTCTGTGGTTGGACCCCAAATGTTTAAATTGCACTGGACATCCACTTCCTGAGTTGGCCATCGATCCATTTTCGTGCCATGGGCATTAAAGTTCTTATTTTGACCTCTACAAATGCAGGATAAATTTTTGGTGGTATTCACCCTGTTTGTTGCAGTACGTATTCTGGTGTCCCCATTTCTTTCATCATTGCATTTGCAGGGTAACACATGTTTGGAGATATGCAACCTCTTGTTCTGGCTCTTTTTTTATTTTTGTGTCTATTTTATTTGTTTATTTGATTTATGACATTAAAGTGTCAAATAAGCTGTGATGCTGAACAGCAAATAAATTTATTTTACCAATTAAAACAAAATTGTTGTATGTGTAATTTCTTGTGTGAAACAAATACTACATTTATGTGTACTTACTGACCAGGGTATTTTTGAACAGTTGTTGAAGTGTGGTAGAAGTTTCCCATGTGTAACCCTCTCCATGGCCATTCCCATGTTCCTATCCAACTTTTCCCTGCTAATTAGTTTGTGTCAGCACATGTGCAGAGCAACTTAATAGGTGAGAAAGCAGTTTGTGTGCAGGTGAGGTAGCTCCTACAGTAGTAGGTAAAAGCAGGTCCAGAACAATGCTTTCCTCATGGAGTGGGTGAGGCAGACAAACAAGGGTCAAAAGGTACATTTGTGTAGGAATGCATATGTGTCCTCCCTAAAAAAAGATGTGTGAATCGGCCAAACATGAGAAAATTGCTTGTGAACAAACATGTATAACTTTTTAAATATATATGATTTTACAGTGTCATAAGCAGATGTAGGAATCCTTTGTTAGAGAGATGTGAGTGCAATAATGTGATTGGTGGCATCTTACATCCAGAGTGTAGTAAAATCCAATTCATAGCAGATCAGATAGTGGTACAGTTCTGTATTTTGGGTACTATACAAAGATTGTGTGCAAAATAGTGGGCATGGGCTTAAAACATTGCTGAAACATCCTTTGTAGGTGTTAGATGTGGTTTATGTTATTGTATCATAAATACAAAACCTATGTTTGTATTAGAGTGAACACGTTGACACATGTCGACTTGTGTAGATTGAGTGTGCTACTGTGTAAAGTCTATGAAAGCACGTAGTGAATGTGTATAACTGTTTACCAAATACCTACCTTAGCATATATAATACCACTTTCACATCGCAGACCCGTTTTAAAAACCGGTATTTTAAACCGGTAATTAAAACGGGTCAGAGCCTTAATAGTGGCCAGATTAAACGTTTTAAAAGCAGGTTCAGTGTCATTACACATTGCAGTTGAAACGTTTCAATCTGAACACGTTTCAAGGCAGAGTGTAATGCACTGATCAGCGCCATCCCCGGTGCTCGTCCGTGCGGCGCGGAGGTACCTGTTAAGGGAGAGCCTGGAGGTCCCTGCGCCTGCGGCGCTGAGTATGATGCTGCCGGGGTCCCTGCAGTGAAGTGGAAATAACGCGCTATCTCGGAGATAGCGCGTTATTTCCACTTCACTGCAGGGACCCCGGCAGCATCATACTCAGCGCAGGCGCAGGGACCTCCAGGCTCTCCCTTAACAGGTACCTCCGCGCCGCACGGACCCCCTGCCAGCTCCCGGGGACGTCTTTTAACGGGGGGGGGGCAAGTGCTGGGACCCCCTGCCAGCTCCCGGGGACGTCTTTTAACGGGGGGGGGGGCAAGTGCTGGGACCCCCTGCCAGCTCCCGGGGACGTCTTTTAACGGGGGGGGGGGGGGGGGGCAAGTGCTGGGACCCCCTGCCAGCTCCCGGGGACGTCTTTTAACGGGGGGGGGGGGGGGGGCAAGTGCTGGGACCCCCTGCCAGCTCCCGGGGACGTCTTTTAACGGGGGGGGGGGGGGCAAGTGCTGGGACCCCCTGCCAGCTCCCGGGGACGTCTTTTAACGGGGGGGGGGGGGGGCAAGTGCTGGGATATATGTTGTCCGGGGGGGGGGGGGGGCTATCAGTGCTTGTGCTTGTGTTGTTTGCCTGAAATACCGTTTCAGACAAACTGCACACATTCACATTGCACAAAAAACGGCAAGGAACCGTGTAGGACTCTGCTTTTTACACGGTTCGAAATGCCAGTTAACTTAAAACGGTAAATTGCCTGTGGTGCATTCACAGTGCACCCTTAAACGTTTTAAAAAGGGAAAAAAACGGCAATATACCGTTTTAAAAGTGCGATGTGAAAGGGGTATCAGCAGGTCTTAAAAAGATTCTTACCTTAAATTAAACAAACCTTTCAATGTCGAGAAGTATAGAAAGATAAGCTTCCAATGTGTTTGAGTGCTGTGTGTGGCTTGCAGGTAGTGAAATCATGGTTTGGACTTAATAGACTGCAGCATTGCTTATTACATTCATTCAGGTGTATGTGTTTGAGTAGTAATCAGCGTAAATTAGCAAACCCAGGCGCACGCTGGCATGCGGTATCTGTAGGGGTGGTCTGAGGTGGCGGTTGGCGGCCGCCTGTTTTGTGTCCGAAATGAACGGTGCTTTAGGCGATCGTGCGGTAGTAGCACCGTTCATTTTTGGTGCACACCCCCGTGTACGCCCATATTTACGCCCATTTTCCCTCATTATTTCGGCCGCTCCCCTCAACACGCCCCTATGCCGCCCCCAATGCCCGTACTCTCGCGTACAGGTTTTTTCGCACGGAGAGACCCGTCCGTAAGCGTTGTGGAGTGTTCGCGCCTGCGCATTGGCGATTGTACGCATGCGCAGATCATGAAAAACCCCGGAACGTACGCGTACGGCCCGGCCGCACCAACCAGAATAAGGCCCTAAGTCTTTAATTTGTGTACAAAATCCTCGGCTTTCATTCTCAGAATCAGCTTTAACAGTATTCCTGGTTTCATTGTTATAAAATGGAAAGATGCCACCCCATACTAACCCCCCCCCCCCAGTATCCACACCATAGTGTTGCAAGCGCATCGTTGCCCTACTATCCACACCAACCCGAAGCATGGCGAGCGGCGGCGGAACGCATCCTCACGACCTTTTCATATCCCCACTATCCACGTCGGTGTGGAGTTGTTTTTATATAGTGTGGTGAGCCACCGAAGCATGTAAAGTAATCCGCGTCTGCTCGCCACGCTTCGGGCTCGGTGGCGCGCTGCGCTCGCCACACTATATAAGATCAACTCCATGACATGGATAGTGGGGGTATGAAAGGTTGGGAGGACACGTTCCGGCGCCGCTCACCATGCTTCGGGATGGCGTGGTTACTGGTGTGGTTTTTAGGAACACATTCACAGCATCCATACAACACATCTGAGAAAGTAATGTGGACAGGTGTTAACGTTCAACTGTAAATTTAGTTAGAACTGATTAAGATAATTCATACGGAATAAATATCAACAGCAAAAAGAATGATTAATTATAAGAACAATCACGAAAACAAATAATATGAACAATTTAATTTAAAAGAAGCAGAAAAAAAAGAGAAGTGCTAAGTGGGCACTGCAGTGCCCTTTGGCAGAAGGCTCAATGCATACAAAATGCGCAAGAAAGGCTTGTCTTTAGCCACACTTTTCCTCCACATGAACGCAAGGTAGGAGGTCAAATGCTGCCTTGCAGTGCCACGGTGCTTTTTGTTTCTCCACTTGGCAGCCCCCCACATCTGATCGGTATCCGGACTATTGTTAGACAGCACTTACATCGACAGCCATTACATAGACACCATTAGTTCGACAGCTCAATAGGTTGACATGGTTTTAGGTCGACATACCATTAGGTCGACATGTCATTAGGTCGACAGCTCATTAGGTCGACATGTTTTTAGGTCGACTCTGCCATTAGGTCGACAGTGTCTATGTCGACAGTCAAAAGGTCGACATGGGTTTTTTCACTGTTTTTTGAGCTGACATGTGCCGACAGGCGGTATTTCATGCCCTACTATCCACTAGGGCGTGGTGGGAGAATAAAATAGTGTGCCGAGCGCAGCGAGGCACCGTGCCCGAAGCATTGCGAGCGAAGCGAGCGGCTGCGGTACACTTCAAACTGTGTCCATGTCGACTGTGTCGACATTTCGGCCAAAAAACAGTGAAAAACCCATGTCGACCTTTTGACTGTCGACATAGACACTGTCGACCTAATGGCAGTGTCGACCTAAAAACATGTCGACCTAATGAGCTGTCGACCTAATGACATGTCGACCTAATGGTATGTCGACCTAAAACCATGTCGACCTATTGAGCTGTCGAACTAATGGTGTCTATGTAATGGCTGTCGATGTAAGTGCTGTCTAATATCCGTCCCAGACCCATCTGATCAATGTTCTGGGTATGTACCCCAGATTCAGGGTCGACAAAGTTGTACCTGTGATTCACCGTGGTGTGTTCGTAGCCGGCCACTACAAATTAATCTGTTTTATAGGCCCTCCAGCAATCACTATAAATGACACTTCCTGGAGCAACATGCGATGTTATGGCAGCCATCAGTGTTGTGGCGTCTCTCCGGTCGACGGCTTTCATGAAGCAGGCCCCCGTCTCCCTGCACATGCCACCAAACACCCACTGCTGTGGCAACATCCTCCCCATGGAATACTTGCGTTTTGTGAAGAGGGTCTCGTCACCTCTACCACAAGTCCCGATCCTCCTATCTGTGTTTGAGGCTGTGAAAGGAGATCATAGGTGCAAGCCTCCCTCATTAGTGCATTATACTGCACCGTCGTGGCTATGCAGATCCCCAACTCCCTTTCACAGTACGCCTCACTGCTGAGTTCCTGTTCCCACGAGTAAATGAAGCGTACCAGCTTCACAAATGGCAGACGCAACCAGGGTACCACAGCCCAGCTCACCTTTTGGCGACGGGCCTTGATTTGGCACCTCCAATTACCTTCTTTGACTTACAGTTTCATGGGGTGGCCATTTATGCACGTTTGTGTCTCAAGCAGCAAATTATGTTGGTGTAAAAAACTCAACGCCTCCTCCTCTGATGTCGGGAGACTAAATAGTGACATCTCCTGAGCTCGTGCCATGCTGCTGTCACCAGTAAAAGCAGAAACTCTGGGAGCATTCTGGGTAGCATCCATGACTGATACTGTTTTACCTCAGAGCGAGGGACCAGGAGCACTTACGCAAATTCTGACTGACTACAATATTTACTTAGCTTAAGTTTATTCACAAAACATAGTTACACTGCTTGAAATTCATCAGTAATATATGCATATAAAGTACTGGGATCGCATCACATCGCACGGCACTAAAACAGGACATGCAATGCGATACGATTTCCTTCCGCAAGCGTACGTAGATAAATTGGGTGCCCAACTAACATAAGTACCTTAAGCTGCCAGGACCGTGTGAGTAGCGCCTCAGCATACATTTCATTGAATACTATAGAAGAGATTTTTTTTCCTATAAAGGGAAGAAGTGACACATCAAATCAATATATTAAATACAAAAATAATATATGAATAAAAAAAATAGTATTGTGTGTCCTTCTATGGATTGAACCCATAACTCACACACTATAAGTCTTCTACCATACCTACTAGGCCACAGCCATCTGTGAAAAAAATCAGACACCAGGGCCTTTATCCTAGTGTATACAGCATAATGTGACTGTAGACCATGTGAAAGCCATACTGTATTTATGAAATCATGTGGAGTAGGGAGCAAGTAATACATTGGAGTAAATGTTTCTTTCCATTTTATAAGAACAAAACCAGGAATACTGTTAAAGATATTAAAGCTGATTCTGAGAATAAAAGCTGATGATTTTGTACACAAATTAAAGACAAAATCACTAGATAACAGCAATGGGATGCGGGGTCACCACGGCGTGCGTGTAGGAGGAGGTGCTACTAGCTCTCCGGCGTCTCCATGCCGGGTCCGTAATCTCTCCCCGCACTGACTTCCCCGTCTGCGGATGCAGTAATCCTGGCTCCCTGACCCAGCCATTCGCTCCGGTTGCCCGCTGAGTGGTTCCCCGTGACAGCTGCTGCAGGTGGTGTCCCGGCTGGGAGCCGGGTCATGCTCTGCCAGAAGTGAGGAGGTGCTGGATGCTGGGGACACCACGCTGCTGTGGAGGTGGGCAGCTGCGGCACAGCTCTGCTTTAAAAGACTGAAGAGAGGCAGTAGCAGGTGTGGGGGCGATTGTAAGAAACCCCTGGTTATGAATCAAATCCCGTTGATCTATGAGTTCAGAAATCTCTTAAGACCTGGATAACGCTCGGTGGACCTACCTTGAATTAATCAATATGGGCAACCATCGCTGATCTGGACTACTATCATGAGCAAGGTATTTGCCTTAGGTACATATTATATTCAGACTGTGGGTAAGTCCACACACATCAATTGCACTATTGTACGGAGTGACTATAACTGATCTGGCATATGAAGTGAGGTGAGGGCAAGATATGGTACATCTGCTCACCTGGACTGTGTATAATTTGTTCAATTGAGAACTGTGCTTAATTGTTGTGTCAGTAGTAGAAGCTCTCCTTGTAAATGTGAGACCTATGAAGTTTTCTCCATTCTGAGATCCAGGGGACTTACAACCCTCATTAATGGTGTGTGTGGTGAAGTGCAGCATTATTAAAGCAACTCTGCTCTGTTGATAATAGAAGCGTGAAACCTGTCTTAAACTGAGTTATTCCTTGTGTCAACCCGACGGGTCCACTGAATACAATAATGGGGAAAGCAGGGCAAAACTTGGCCGCTGCCAGACTAGAGAAGTATGCACGTACACAAGTGCAAATGCGGGTGGGTCTCGTGAATCAACCCGCAGAGCACTCCCACGAAAGGGGGTAGTGCTCCTCTTCAAAACTCAAAAGAGGTTACTTTGCAAAATGTGTTGGATGCGGTCAATTCTAGTGAGGCCCACTTAGCTGAACAAATTAATAAAGTTCAGTCTGATATAACCCTGCTGCTAGATGATGCGCAGAAAATTCGGGACAGAGTAGCAGAGGTTGAAACAAGGATCTCTGATATTGAGGATGCTATTAGCCCCATCCAGTCGCAAGTTAACACTATGGTTAGCTAGCTCTTTATCAGAGATGCAGCGCAAAATCCTGGATCTTGAGGGCCGCCTGAGACGGAATAATATCCGCTTCATTGGCTTCGAGGAAAGAGTGAAAGCAGCCTCACCATAAAAATTAATTGAGGACTGGTTAATACAGAATTTTGGCAAGGATGTATTATCCCCTTATTTTCCAGTTGAACGGGCGCACAGGATACCTTTCAGAGCCCCGATCCCTGGAGGTCCACCGCGTACCTTAATTGTCAAGCTTCTGTACTTTAGGGACCGGGACAATATTTTGAGAGCTGCAAGAAATAAGGGTGATCTCTTCCATAATGGCAAGAAGATTGCGCTGTTCCCGGATCTTCCACAGGACATTCAAAAACAGAGAATTAAATTTTGGGATGTCAAAAGGCGGCTCAGGGAGCTGAGCATCAAATATTTAATGCTGTACCTTACAGGATTGCGAGTGGTGAATAATAATGAGGTTAAACTCTTCCTCACTCCCATGGAAGCCGCTGAATGGTTGGATAAATATCATCCTAGCACCAAACAACTGGCAGTTAGCTAAAATAATGGTTGAGTCTATGTTTGAGTGCTAGGACCTGTCTTAGGAGTGGGATAGTGTTAGCTAATCTGCAGTAGTTGGGGCTTTAGTCTTTATAGTGCCCTTTGATGACATCAATAATTCTTTGTATTTTTTTTGATCAGTATAATTAGGCTGGGTATATTGGATTCCAAATGGTTGGGGGGCCCAATCGAGAAATGATCCCCATTAGTGCAGAAGGGGGCCAGGGGGCAGTGATTGGGGTTTGGGAGTGAATGAGGGGGTTATATATATGTATGGAGCTGCCGGAGGGCTAGCCTCGCCTAAAGGGTGTGTGGCCATCAGTAAAGTGTCCCTAACGGAAGGTGAGGATTGATTTGTGTACTTGGGAGGTTGTAGGTATGCCTAATTGGGAAGGTAAACAGGGTGGGGGTACGTGTACATTTTATATGCAGCCTTGAAGTCTATATTCAGATGTAGCTGGTTATGCTAAGAAATGGGAGACTTATCAAATGTTTCTGTCGGATGTTGACAATTCGTGTACAATCGTTCTAGGGAATAAATGGTTGGGTTCTTAACCTGGAATGTGAGAGGGTTAAACGAGAAGGTTAAGTGCTCCTTGGTACTTTAACAGTGTAAGTCTTTAGCTGCTGAAATAATATGTCTCCAGGAGACGCATTTGTGTGAAAATAAAGTCGTGGCGTTGAGACGCCCATGGATAGGAGCGTCTTATCATTCTCACTTCTCCTCTTCACGTGGGGTCTCTATTATAATTAAGAAGAATATTGGGTTTGAATTAGTCTCCTTAAAAACGGACTCGAGGAGTAGATATGTGTTTATCGATGGGATTGTCGACTCTAAGAGATTTAGCATTCTGGCTATATATGTTCCTCCCCCATTTAATTTTGAGGTGCTGAGACATGCCGTGGATTTTGCTTCTGCACACCCTGATAATTTAACTGTATGTTTTGGGGATTTTAATGCTGTCATGAATCCAGGATTAGATAAATGGAATAATAGAGGGGGGTATACCTGTGGGAATACTGGATTAGCAGAATTTATCACCTCAGTGGGCTGTTGGGATATTTGGAGGGAAAGAAACCCTAGTGCCAGTCAATTCTCCTGTTATATCCCCTCGTATAATACATTCTCGAAAATTGACATGATCTTTTCCTCTAAATATCTGCTGCAAAATATTTCATTAATAGACTATAAACCCCGTGGCATATCGGACCACTCGCTGGTCTTGATGCAGGTCGACTTAATGGTCGAAGTAGGGTTTAAATACTGGCGGTTTCACCCCAGCTGGCTTTCTCAATTCAGGGACTCAGAGGAATTGGGGGATCAGATCGAGCAAATCTTTATGAATAACATTGTTTCTTCTAGCTCCTCTAATGTATGGGATGCCTTTAAGGCAGTTCTCCGTGGAAGGTTGATAAAGAAAATGGCAACTGTAAAAAGGAAAACTTGTGAGAAGGCATTGGAGTTAGAAACTAAAATGATTCAGAATGAGCAGAGATACTTGAGCGAAAAATCGGAACCATCGAGATTAGAGTGGCTGTCAATACAACGGGAGTGGGCTGAACACCTCCAAATTATGGCCAACCAAAGATTACTAAGCAATTCGCATCAATTTTATCTGAATGTCGATAAGGCGAGTAAATATCTGGCCTATCTTTCAAAAATTGATTCCTCCTGTAATACAGTAACTAAAATCTATTCGCAGATTGGCGATTTGTTGACCACCCCGTCAGAAATTGCTGAGGCCTTTAGGAGCCACTTTAGAACTGTATACCAATCAAAATTGAACCTGGGTAGTTAAAATATTAGCGAATATCTTAGCACTATAGATTTACCATCCCTTGCTAGCGAGGATTGTAATATCTTGGATTCCCCCTTCAATAGAGCAGAGATGGAGATGGCGATTAAACCCCTCCCGTCGAATAAAGCTTCAGAAATAGATGGGCTTCAAGGAGAGATATATAAACAATATTCAGAGATTTTTGCCCCAAGATTATTTTTCTTCCAGCAAATGGTGGACGAGGGTAAACTTGCGGATTCAATGTCCGAGGCTATCATTACTGTGGTCCTTAAGAGTGGCAAAGATCTTACCTCGGTCGATGCTTATAGGCTGATCTCTTTAATCACTACTGATGCTAAAGTTTTCGCCAAAGTCTTGGCGAATAGGCTTGATAGAGTTATAGGGAAGATGGTCCTCACCGATCAAAATGGGTTTATGCAAGGGAAATCCACCGCTATTAATATTCAACAGGTTTACACCTACCTTCAGATGGCGGAGTTAACTGGTAAGGAAGTAGCAATTGCATCATTTGATGCAAATAAAGCCTTCAATTTGGTGGAATGGCCTTATTTAAAACAAGTATTGAAGGCTTTTGGAATAGGACCCAGATTTATTAATTGGGTCTTTTTATTGTATCAGGCGCCAAAAGCGAGAATATCTCTCAATGGGTTTATTTCTGATTCCTTCCCTCTTTTTCATGGTACACGGCAAGGATGCCCTCTCCATTGCTGTTTGCCCTTGCTATTGAGCTGATCGCTTGTAAATTAAGAGCTGAGTTGGGGGAAGTGTGAATGAATGGTAGCTTTATTTCTCTTTATGCAGACGACCTATTAATAGGTTTGGCTAATTATGAGAAAGAACTCCCAAGTACTACAGACAGGCTGCATGAATTTGGGACGTATTCGGGCTTAACAATCAACTATAGCAAATCACATCTCCTTATCACTAACTT
Source organism: Crinia signifera (assembly GCF_055691185.1). Classification (NCBI taxonomy): domain Eukaryota; kingdom Metazoa; phylum Chordata; class Amphibia; order Anura; family Myobatrachidae; genus Crinia; species Crinia signifera. The sequence goes on from NC_139222.1 coordinate 123,190,438, forward strand.
AGATGAGAATAGGGCTGTGGTACCCTCATTTGATATTCCTAGAGTGGATAAGTTTAAATACCTGGGAATAACTATATCTAGCAAATCCTCAGATTTTGTGAAAGATAATTTGGACCCAATTTTAGAAGATCTTAAAATCAGATGTAAAAGTTGGCTGAGGCTCCCTTTAACTGTCATTGGTAGGGTAAATCTAGTAAAAATGTCACTTCTGCCAAAACTTTTATATATCTTTACTCAGTCGCCTATTTACATTGGGGAGAATATTTTTAGGAAGATTAATAAGTCATATTAATGAGATAATTTCTGAGTGGTACAGTGAATTTCATGTAGCTTTCCATTTTATAAAAACAAAACCTGAAATGCTTTCTGAGATAACAATGCTGTATCTGTGATTATATCCAGTACTTAGTATAGGGAAGGAGCTTGGCTTTGTATTTTGTAGAAGAGATTTTTTTTATAATGGGAAGAACTCGATTGAACAGCCTCTCACATATCACTGTCTACTGCCAAAGCATAGTATTCAGCACTTAACGTGGAGCATTTGCCACCCAGTGGTTAAACTATGTATTACATGGTGTGGGACTTAGCGCAGAGATAACGTTATATAGAACTCGCGATGTAGGAGCTTAAAAAGCGTGCTATGAGCTACGATGTATGAGGACACATCTGTACATACTTTTTATAGAAACACCCAGTGCATGCAAGGACACTGAATCCGGCAGGCCCGGTCCCGGGACACACCGTGATGACGCCATCATCAGTGCGCCAGACCGGCGCTACGTGCAGAGGACCAGCAAGTAAAAAATGCCCCCATATTGGGTAAAAAGGACCCATTGTTCTGTAAGAAATGGGTCGCGACACTGAATAAGTGTTCGTTCAACCTTATGCTGCTCATTATCGTGTTCACTAAGAAAGAAGCAGCAGCACAGAAGGCAAAAATGTATCAACTTGAGGTGGTTCACAAACCAACACTAGAATCGGACTTAACCAACAATTGGTATGAGAAATTGTCCCAACAAATTACCGACTATAAAAGGGACCTTACTCGCTTTAAGAAAGAAAAACTTGAGAAAGTGGATGCCGACTATGAAGGCAACACTGTCTATAGATGGGCATCATCCGACCTTACCAGTCGCAGACCATTCTTTAGACAAAACCGTTATAGAGGCTATGTTACATCTGACCACTCCACTGTTAACCTGTCATCAAATAGTGAAACGGAATTTGAACCTAGATGAGGACGGGGCCGTGGTAGGTGACAACCAACTGGCCCTTTAGGGGTCACTACTCACCTGAGGTATGCAGAAGGCGACGGAGGCTTACCAAAAGGGGCCACCAGTGGGAAAGGCAAAGCCACTGGAAAAAAGCCCCCAATTCCACTCAAAATCTAGTGGTGAACTTATCCTCCCATCTATTGACAGATGAAGAAACCAACATCCTTGCAAAAGGCCTTTCTTTCGTGCCATTGGTTAAAATGAATCCTTTGGACTGGCAGGTTGAAAAGTATTCCCTGAGTCGCCAACTCAAACTCAGGGAATACTTCACCAAAAATCCAAGCCTGGTCAGTGACCAACCAAGTTCAATTCCTAACCAACTAAGGAAACTACAACACATGTCAACTTTTGAGCCCCAATCTTCAAATCTATCCATAAAAACATATATCCGTTTATTGGGCCAACAAGTCGATGAGCAAGTGTCCAAGGTCCACATCCAACACTCTAATCTTTCATTACAATAGAGAAGTGTTCTCTCCAACCTGGCCAACAATCAGGAATTGATTTTCAGATACAAAATACACAAGTCTATGGTGGACCCCCCCTGGGAGGCCCATCATAGCGGCCAGGCAGTCTTTATCACAGTTTGTTTCAGTATATCTTGACGCCATCTTCCAGCCTTATATTCGTGAGCACAATAGATTTTTGCTAGACACCACCATATTGTTACAGAAATTACAAGCTTTCTCTGTTCCTCAAGGTAAAGTGTGGCTGGTGACGCTTGACATTAAAAGCCTGTACACCATCATTCTGCACCAGGCTGGACTCAGTGCGGTCAAATTATTTTTGACTCAGCAGGCTAATTATGATGGTCCTGACATAAGATTCATTTTATCACTACTTGATTTCATTTTGACCAAAAATTACTTCATACACGATGGCAAATATTGGCTGCAGTTAAATGGCTGTTCTATGGGTTCCAACGCTGCTCCAGCATACGCGAACATTTATATGTTCCATGTTGAACAAACCATCTTTTTTGATCTACCAGAAATTGCAGCCAATATTTGCCTATATCTTCGATACATCGATGACCTGCTTATAATATGGGGAGATCCCATCCAGAATTTGATTGATCATGTGGAAAAACACAATAGTGGTGTAAGTCCTGTCAAACTCACCATGACATATAATCAGAACGTAATTCATTTTTTGGACGTAGCGATACGTCTTAATAATGGGGTCATTGCCGAAAGGTCTTACCACCCACTGCTCCACGATTAGGGCAGCCTTAGCAGGTGGCAAGTGCGACCTACAAAAACAACAAGATTGATGGGTGCGCTACTATCTGCTGCTGGTACTGAGGTTGTCAGTCCCCAAGAATGTAGGAACAAAGGTAAATGTATGTACCAGCGCAGGCTGTGGAAAAAAACTGTAATAGAACGGTATCTTTTTCAATATATTTATTAATAATAAAATTAGCTGGGGGCGTGGCTACGGCGGCGAGCAGCTAGGACGCGCGGATTCGGAGCTCCCCGGTCACCCATCCTGATTTACACTCCTGAAGTCGGGCAACGCAGGGAGATACCCACCCAAGGCTCCCCTGATATCTGCCGCATCCTAGCCCCCACGTACCCGGTGTCGGGCACCTCTTCTGAGCCGCCTGGACCGAGTGGGGACTCGCGGCCTGACTGCTGTGCTGCTGCAGGGACTTCCGGCTGGGCGCACCTCCTCTCACACCGTCGGGAGGTTGGGTGAGTGCTGCGGCGCCTGGCGCAACTAACCCGGCGATGTCTCTGTGCTGAGCGGCGGCCCCCTCCACTAACGGGCGGCTCCCTGGGCTCCGGTAGGCACGGTGATCTGCCTCTGCACTGAGATCCCGTGCTCCGGCGGCCATATTGGAAAACCCATCGCAGCACAGAGGAAACATCCTGACACCTGCTGCTGCTCTCCCTCCGCCCTAAAGTGCCCTGCAGACTCCTCACAGTCTACCGCTGCCTATATCAGCCATCATATTGGGGTCATGAGTCCTGCACCCCAGCGGCCATATTAATACCAGCTCCAGTGCTCCCCCTCTGCCCCGCTGTCTCGTGCTCTGGCGGCCATATTGGGAGACCAGCCACAGTGCAGGGGGAACGTCCTTGAACCTGCTACTGTTCTCCTTCTGCCCTATTGTCTTATACTATACACACCCTAAAGGGCTCTATAGGCACCTTACAGACTTCCGCTGCCGGTTCCAGCCTCCACATTGGGGCCGCGAGTCCTATACCCCAGTGGCCATATTGACATTAGCCTCAGTGCTCTCCCTCTGCCCTGCTGCCCCGTGCTCCGGTGGCCATATTGGGAAACCAGTCACAGTGCAGGGGGACCATCTTCGGACCTGCTGCTGCTCTGCCTCTGCCCTATTGTCCTCTATAGTACACTCTACTGACTCTCATCAACTGCCACAGCTACCCCATCGGGAGCCCCGAGCCTGGGCAGCTAGCCTGACGTCACAGTGACTAGCCATCCATAAAGCCATGGTCAAAACCTACCCTACTCGTTACCCTGAGAGTACGGACAGCTGTACAAACCCGTGCAGACCTGTGCTCCCTAATCATGGTGAAACAGCATCACAACGCTCCCGCAGCCAAACTGGCCAAATATGCCAGGGGCACTGAGACACAGGGCCAGCAGGCGTCAAATGCGGTAGAAACACCAGACTCTGACAACCCCAGTGGCTCCAAGACCTCCCCAAATGAGACACTGCCTGAACCCCTCTCCCTACAACAAGTCCTCGACGCCATTGCTGGCAGCGAAAAAAGGCTCTCAGATAAAATGGAAAAAGTCCAGTGCGACCTGTCCCTACTTAGGCAGGATGTACAACGCATCAGGGAGCGAGTTGGTGAGGTGGAGACGCGGGTCTCTACAGTAGAGGATGCAGTTGATCCCCTAAAAAATGCCGTCACTACCCTGACACAGCAGGTCACAGGTACTGTATACAGAATAAACTCATGAACATGGAGGGTCGCTTGAGGAGGAACAATGTCAGATTCGTTGGACTACCAGAGAGGGAGGAGGGCTCGTCACCAGAATCCTTCCTGGAGACCTGGCTAGTTGAGCTATATGGAAAGGAATCCTTTACCCCTCAATTCGCTGTCGAGAGGGCTCATAGAATCCCCAATCGTCCGCTTCCTCCGGGGGCCCCTCCTAGGACACTCATAGCCAAGTTCCTTCACTACAAAGATCGCGACGCGGTCCTACGGCTAAACCGCACCAAAGGCCCCATGGTCAGGAATGGGGTGACTGTTTCTACGTTTCCTGATTTCGCCATCGACGTACAGAAGGAGAGGGCCCTGTTCACACCTGTGAAGCGAAGGTTACGTGACCTAAACCTTCCCTATTCGATGTTATTCCCGGCCCGGTTACAGGTGGTGGCAGAGGGAGAAACAAAATTCTTCAGTAATCCTCGTGAGGCGGCGGCATGGCTTGATCGATATGCACCTGCTGCGAGGCAGCTGGCCCTGGCCTGATCCTTCATGTTTGACAAGTGGCGGCAGTGGACTACATATTTGTGGACAAGTTGCACCATTCTCTAACACTTTCTGGAGATCATCCTGGGCCTGGATGCTCAGGAAACGCAATGCTCAGGCAGCGTAAATATTGATATAGATATGTCATAGTTACTATGCTTATATTGCATTCTGGGGGGAGCGCTTATACTGTTTACACTATATTTCCTACTATAGATGTGGTATAACTGTTATGTTATTTATCATGCTTTCTGCTGGGGGGGGGGAACTATAACTATGCACTATATCTCCTTACACATGTGTTGCTTTAGACAAGTTATAGGCCTACTATATGGCCGGGGGGCACCGATGCTTGCATTGGTAGTTATTAGTAGATTGTCCTCAAGTTACCTAGGTAGTTACCAACCCTTTTGGTCTCAATAGTTACTAGGTTAGGGATATAAGTATGCCACAGTTAGGGGAGGTATTTTGTTGGGATTGTTTTTCTATGTCTCTCTATTTTTCTATGTTTTTTTCTCTCTTTTTCTTCTATTTGTCATGCAGTGTTTAGCAGTTTACTACGCCTTAAACAGAAGGGTTTGGTGTTATTTTATGCAATGATTGTGGTACATTTAGTTATACGAGGTGGCAGTACAGGTATGACAGCTCCTGGTATCTCACACTCTCTAACCCAATATGACGCAACTTAATGTCCTCACCTGAAATGTTCGGGGGATAAATGATAGAGTTAAACGCTCCTTAGTTCTCAAAATGGTTAAGCAATATGGCTCGGACATTACCTGCCTGGTCGAGACCCACCTGGAGGGCAATAGATTAATGTCCCTACGCAGACCCTGGGTGGGCTGGGCATATCATGCCTCCCACACTACTCACTCTAGGGGGGTCTCGATACTGATTAATAAATTGGTGCAATTTGTTCTGCTTGCTGTTAAGACAGACCCACTGGGTAGATACGTCTTCCTACATTGCAGGTTGTATTCCCAGCCTTTCTTTATCCTAGCGGTCTATATCCCCCCTCCCTTCAATTATGATGTCCTAAAACACGCGGCCACTTATGTGGCTCAATCCCCCGACACACCGGTTATATGCCTCTGGGATTTTAATAAGCTAATGAATCATGCTTTGGACAAGTGGTGGCCCCCTGGCTCCGCACCCACTGATGACCATCCCACGGGTTTTGCAAATTATATAGACTCAATTGGTTTAAAGGATGCCTGGCGACAGAGACACCCTGCTGATACTCAGTACTCCTGCTTCTCTAAGACTCACCACTCCTTTTCACGTCTCTCCCTTGCTACTGCCTAGACTCCAAACCGTCTGTTACAAATCAAGGGGTATCTCAGACCACTCTCCCCTACTGCTGGCGGTGGATATGGTGTGCCAGAGGGGACAGTCCTTTTGGAAATTACACCCCTCCTGGTTACGGCAATTTGGTGACTCCTCGGGTCTACATGCTCTATGGGATGGTTATTTTGGTGATAACATAGGTACGGCCTCCACCCCGGTAGTATGGGATGCATTCAAGGCATATCTGAGGGGTACTCTAATATCTAAAATTGCTTCTATTAAACAAACACACAGGGCTAGGGGAACAGAATTGGAGGATGAGTGTCGGCGGGCAGAGATTTTGCACCTGGAGGATGGCTCGGAGGAGTCTGGGGCGAGGTGGGAGTTGGCACGGGCTGCCTGGGTTTCCCATTTGGAGGAGCGCAACACTCGCAACCTGTTATTTAAGTCCCATAAACTTTACATGAACGCTGATAAGACAGGCAGTCTGCTGGCCCATCTGGTGCATTCAGATCGCCCAACTAATTCTGTGGCCCAGATATATGGTACTGATGGGGTACTGAGGACATCCACTAGGGAAATAGCAGATGTGTTTCTTACATTTTACCAGGAGCTCTACCGCTCACGCCTGGGATGCGCACAGGGAGAACTCTCTGACTATCTGGACCACATTGACTTACCCGTACTGTCTGAGGAGGCTAGGTCCTCCCTTGAAGCACCTGTCACAATTACCGAGATAGAGACTGCAATTAGGTCCTTTCCCGGGGGGAAGGCTCCGGGCGTAGACGGGGTTCCAGTGGAGCTGTACAGATCGAACCTGGATTTGTTCGCCCCCAAACTATTGAATTTATTTAATGGCCTTTTCGAGCTCAAAGTCCTACCGGACTCTATGTCCGAGGCCATCATAGTGGTCATACCCAAACCTGGGAAAGACCCCAACTACCCTTACTCATACAGACCTATCTCCTTAATCACCACTGATGTTAAGATTTTAGCGAAGGTCCTGGCTATTCGACTGAATGGTGTGATATGGTCCATTATCCACCCAGACCAAACTGGTTTTATGCCAGGTTTGTCAACCAGTACGAATCTAAGGCGGCTGTTTACACATATCCAGGCCACTCATATGGAGGAGGAGACTCACTCTGCCATCGTGTCGTTCGACGCCAATAAGGCCTTCGACTCTGTCGAGTGGCCTTATCTGTGGCAGGTAATGCGACGTATGGGCTTCGGCCCGCAATACTTAAAATGGGTGCAGCTACTATACCTCCATCCGGTGGCCAGGGTTTCTGTCAACAACCATGTTTCCCTCCCTTTTGCTCTGGGACGGGGTACTAGACAGGGGTGCCCCCTCTCCCCTGGGCTCTTTGCGGTAGCTATTGAACCGCTGGCCTGTATTCTTAGAAATCACCAGGACATCGCTGGGCTCCGGGTGGGTCAGAGGATAGACACAGTGGCACTCTACGCTGACGATTTACTTCTCTTCCTAAAGGACTATAGACTTTCTATGTCTATTGCGCTGCAGCTAATGGAGGAGTTTGGTGGCTTCTCTGGACTCACTGTTAATTGGTCTAAATCCTCCATAATGCCCTTGCGTGGTCCCCCACCATTGACCCCAGGCGCCCCCCTCCCACTTAGTTGGGTATCCCAATTTAAATATCTGGGGATAATAATAACTAATGACAGTCGGGACTTTCTTCCCGGGAACCTAAATCCACTGTTATCCGTTGTCAAAGACAAATTGTCGGTGTGGACCAAATTACCCCTAAATGTCATTGGCAGGGTTAATCTAATAAAAATGATTTTACAGCCCAAAATACTGTATGTTCTAAACCAGTCCCTGGTGTATGTGCCGGCCTCGTTCTTCAGGCATTTAAACAGCTTGCTATCTTCACTGATATGGGCGAACAAGCGTCCCAGAATCAGTGTAGGCACCCTCACTAGACCACGGGCAGATGGGGGTTTGGCTTTACCGCAGTTCAGATTATATTATGCTGGCCAACTCTCACATCTCAGGCATTGGCTACAAGACACTGATCAAGCCCCGCTCCCGGCCGCATTCCTACACCAAATGTATCCCGATACCTCACCCTTGCAGTTGCTCCTGGGCAGGAAGATTCCTGGGGGGCCCCCCCACTGGTGGTTCAAGCCATTAGGATATGGCAAGAGACCCAATCCCTGATGGGATATACGGCTATAGATCCTGAGGCTCCCCTCTGGCACTCCACTAGGTTATCCGAACTTGCTTGTTTGTCGGGCAGGAGACTGTGGTCAGCTGGGGGAGTGGTGACGATTGGGCAGTTATACGCGGCAGCTGTGCTAAAATCCTTTTAACAGCTAAAGGAGGAGTACGGACTATCCCAGGTGTATTTCTTCAGGTACTTGCAGCTACGGCACGCTCTAAACACTTAGTTCAGTGGCGTTCCCCCGGTCCTGCTACCCTCCCCGGCAACAATATTTCTTATTAACTTGGGACAGGTTAAAACTATCTCTCTAGCCTACTCATTTTTGCTATCCTTTCTGCACAAGGATTCACTACCCGCTCTAAAAGCTAAGTGGGAGGCTGATGTGGGTGGTTTTGAGGAGGAGGAGTGGGAGGAGGCCCTGGCATCACCAAGACACGCCACGGTCTCCTCAAGATTCCAACAAGTCCAGCTATTTATTCTACATAGAACATACTTAACACCGTGTACTATGGTTAAATTTGGTGGACGAGCCTCTCCGGACTGCCCAAAGTGTAACTCCCCACAGGGAAACCTCTGGCATCTCCTCTGGGACTGCCCCCTGATTAGCGCTTTTAGGGTGGCAGTCAAATCGACAATATCGTCAACTGGGATTCCTGAGCGGGTCCTGACGCCTAAACTGTGTATATTGGGAAGCAAGGAAAATGCCCCTCTGAACAATTCGGAGGGACAATATGTGACTAACTTATGCTCCCTAGCTAAAGTCGTCATAGCTAGGCATTGGATGGCTAGCTCAGGACCTCCGCTGGCGGAGTGGAGGGCTTTAGTCAACACCACTGTACAACATGAAAGATATGTCTACATGTCTCGTGGCACCTTACCTAAATTTGAAAAGATCTGGGGCAGGTGGATGGAGTCTCCGCACTCCTCGCACCCTTGACGCTGCAGTATTGGACGTTGATCATATATATGGATACTGATAGCCACAATGTAAACACAATAACTGCTCAACCTAAGATATTGCATAGATACGTCGCCTTAAGTGGGATGGAACCCCTTACTACATACACCAATGCATGACTAATGTTCTTTTTCTCTCTCTTTCTTGTTTCCTTCCTTTTCTTCTCTGTACTCTAATATATAATTCAGAAAATTGAAATACTGTTAATCAGCTAGAACAGAACAGGGACACCACTATTCTTTACTGAATTGACACTTTATTTCACTTTAAATAAATATGTAACGTGATAACATTGTATGGAAACTCAATGTACAGTCTGGCATGTACTATTGGACTTTAAGTGACTCTTATATATGTACATTGCTTGAGTTAATGTTCTGCTCTGTACTTATGTCCTGTATAATAAAAATACTTTATTTAAAAAAAAAAAAATTAGCTGTATTTTAAATTCATGGAATTCCATATAAATAAGAACATAAAATTAAAATGTACAATTAAGATAAATGGGCATTCGTTAGCTCAGTTTTTGAACATCACTTACACAGACATATATTATATGGGTATGTTACCAATCGGACATCAATGCAATTGTCTCCCAGTATAGCAACAGATGATTCTCAGGTGGCCAATAAGTCCCAACACAGAGTCCATAGGTGGAATTAGGATTCCTCTGACAGGGTAATATAGGATTCTGCTCCTGAGGAAGCTGGAAGGTTAATCCCAGGGAAACGCGATGAGCTCCATACGGGACATTAACTCTAACCATCACTACAAGGCTATTTATGGACCACGGACAATACCAACCCACTTGCTCCACCTAATCTCCAAACAGTAATTTATCCGGAAGAAACCATCCGAGGCAGCTCCAGACTCATTCCAGTCATCCAGGTTCACCATTACCCTGTCAGAGGAATCCTAATTCCACCTATGGACTCTGTGTTGGGACTTATTGGCCACCTGAGAATCATCTGCTGCTATACTGGGAGACAATTGCATTGATGTCCGATTGGTAACATACCCATATAATATATGTCTATGTAAGTGATGTTCAAAAACTGAGCTAACGAATGTCCATTTATCTTAATTGTACATTTTAATTTTATGTTCTTATTTATATGGAATTCCATCAATTTAAAATACAGCCAATTTTATTATTAATAAATATATTGTAAAAGATACCATTCTATTACAGTTTTTTTCCACAGCCTGCGCTGGCAAGTGCGACCTCCCTGTCCCCAAACATTTCCTGGCTATGAAACATCCTTTACCCTCTCTGCGCTACCAGATGATTGACCACATTCCGGTTAGTATGAGAGGGGGTAACCGAGGCCTCAAATTGTTAAAATGTGAGACGCTATGGATTTACCGGCTTGACACTATTGCACCAAAGGGACTCAATGAGAACCTGGGCATTAGTTGTCTCACTAAACATTAATTCCCTATATGTAGCTACATTATATATATATATATATATATATATATATATATATATATATATCTTTAAATTTGTACATGTTATAGTCTTGTTCGGAGCTAATTCAGTATACCTGCATTGTCATGTACGTTTAGATCAGGCTTGTCCAACCCGCGGCCCGCGGGCCGCATGCGGCCCAGGTCGGCTAGCAATGCGGCCCAGTGCAATTTTTTAAACTGGGAAAATCTGAAAAGAGTAAAAAAAAACCTGCTGGGAACGGGCTTCAATGGCTGTTGTGGGGCATGATGTTTCTTCTGAAGCCCGGTCCCAGCAGTCCTTTGCGGAGGTGCGCGGGTGACGTCATCACACACCCGCGCACTGATGTACGGCGCTTACAAGATGGTCAGGCACCAAAAGGAGTCGGTGGAGGCTGGCACTCAACGTGCAGTCGGCTGCCATAGGGAAGGAAAGCAAAGCATATCTGGCGGCATAAAGACAGCGCTGGGTCCTGCTGCAGTGCTGAAGGTGGAGGGGCAGACGGCACAGCAAGAATAGTAAGAATAGTAAGGTGGGGTGGCGTGGTTTGGGGGGGGGGGTGAAGAAGAGGAACTGTGGGGCATGTGTGTCACCTGGCACTGTGGGGGCATATGTGTCACCTGGCACTGTGGGGGCATGTGTGTCACCTGGCACTGTGGGGGCATGTGTGTCACCTGGCACTGTGGGGGCATGTGTGTCACCTGGCACTGTGGGGGCATGTGTGTCACCTGGCACTGTGGGGGCATATGGCACTGTGGGGGCATATGGCACTGTGGGGGCATATGTGTCATATGGCACTGTGGGGGCATATGTGTCACCTGGCACTGTGGGGGCATGTGTGTCACCTGGCACTGTGGGGGCATGTGTGTCACCTGGCACTGTGGGGGCATGTGTGTCACCTGGCACTGTGGGGGCATGTGTGTCACCTGGCACTGTGGGGGCATGTGTGTCACCTGGCACTGTGGGGGCATGTGTGTCACCTGGCACTGTGGGGGCATATGTGTTATCTGGCACCCTGTGTCAGAATGTGAATTTTTTACTCATTCCCTGTGTCAGAATGTGTATTTCAGCTTATTTTCTGTGTCACAATGTGAATTTTGGCTTATTCTCTGTGTCAAAATGTGAATTACGGCTTATTCTCTGTGTCAAAATGTGAATTTTTACTCATTCCCTGTGTCACATTGTGAATTTTGGCTTATTCTCTGTGTCAGAAAGTAAATTTCGGCTTATTCTCTGTGTCAGAAAGTGAATTTTGGCTTATTCTCTGTGTCACAATGTGAATTTTGGCTTATTCTCTGTGTCGGAAAGTGAATTTTGGCCTATTCTCTGTGTCAGAAAGTGAATTTCGGCTTATTCTCTGTGTCAGAAAGTGAATTTCGGCTTATTCTCTGTGTCACAATGTGAATTTTGGCTTATTCTCTATGTCAGAATGTGAATTTCGGCCTATTCTCTGTGTCAGAATGTGAGAAACAATGTCAAACATCTCACTAACTTCATTTCCAATTAAGTTTAATATGTTAACTATGTTTTCTATGTTTTTTTGGATGATCAGGTATTATTACTGTTATTTTATTTTATGTGCGGCCCAAACCAAATTTTCATCTTCTAATGTGGCCCAGGGAAGGTGAAAGGTTGGACACCCCTGGTTTAGATTGTATAGTGCACATGCAGCCATGATGCATACAATGTATTGATCCTGTACTCTAACTGCTGTATTGTTTCTTTTTCTTTTCTTATGGTGTTTTTGTATGTAGGTTGCTATAGCAAACATTTGGAGCGACTTCACGCCCCCTGGGCAAGTCAGCTGTACGCACAGGAGCGTGCAGCACTGTGATGAAGTCAGCAGATGAACGCCGGGCCAGGCATGGACGCACCGGGGAGGTGACTGCTTGTTTGGGTAAGCTATTTATTCTTGTTCTTGCACATTCTGCCTTTGTATGTCCTGACGAAAGAGGCTAATAAAAGCCTCAGAAACGTGGACCACACCGACTGGGGTGTTGCGTGTTATTTCTGTTGTAAGTCTCCAGAGTGCCGGGCCAGGCACTGTTTAGTGTCTCATTGGTCTACACATTGATGGATGGCAAGGTCACTGGGAGCTGCTGAATACTATCCAGAGTGCCGGACACAAAGAGCCATATATATATATATATATATATATATATATATATATATATATATATATATATAAAAATATAAAAAGACAGAATAATTAATGCATGTATACGTCACATATTAATGATCATAAAGGGACAATAGTAGTATATATAACTACATGTTGTACATCAAACACATTCCAGGAGAATTTTTCGTTTAAGCCCTTGGGGGCAATATTTAAGAACTATATCCATTTGGATTCTCGTTGTGTTAAAAGACGCTGCCGGTCACATGATCAATTGTCTTGCACTGCAGACTGGTCAAATAGTGTCCACAATTTTTGAAAAGTTTTGCCACGGGTTTTCCACTGGTTTGCCCTCGAGCAGCTTTTATTGCTGATCGGTGGAGGGCCAATCTGGTCCGTAGATCTCTGATCATTTTTCCAACATACACTAGCCCGCACGGGCACAGAATTATATATATGATGCACGTGGTTGTACAGGAAAGATGGTGATGAATCTTGTATTGTTTTCCAGAGTGTGGGTTCTTGAAATATGGTCCCGGCTCAAGGTAGTTGTTTTTTTAAAGAGGATGTTTTCATTCTGGGCGATAAATTGGTTTTAACCAATATGTCCTTTATATTCTGTCCTCTTTTGAAGCTCAGCAATAGTTGTGAATGTTTAAATGGTAACTGTTTATCACTTGTGAGCATTGGCCATGATTTCTTCATCGTCTGGTTGATTTTAAAACTGTTGGGGGTGAAAGTAGAAATAAACGGGATCATATTTGTAGTTTGTTTAGCCTTTGATCCCTGTAATAGCTGTTCACGTGGAATTCGCATTACTTCATTTTTCTGATCAGATAGCATCCTATAATTATATCCCCGATTCGAGAATTTGATGATCATTTTCTCCAAAGTATATTCTAGCATTTCTTTGTTATTCGTAATTCTAGCCGCCCGCATCATTTGTGAGCAGGGGAGACACCGTTTAAGTGCTGGAGGATGACAGCTTTTATACATTAAGAATGTGTTCCGATCTGTTTCTTTTGTATACACCGATTTGTAGATTTTTTTTGATCTTGAATAGCAATGCACACATAAGCTATGAAATATAGGTTAAAACAGGGTGCATGAGAGAATGTGACCACAAAAAGACACTATATACACTAAACATCGGCACTCACCTTTCCTAGTTTTGGGGTGCCCTATGGCTTGTGACCACATTGTTTAAATAGAAACAGTAGGGGCTCTGCACTCACTAAATTAACTGTTTATTAGATTAATTTTTTAATTAGTCTTATTGTGGTCACATTCTCTCATGCACCCTGTTTTAACCTATATTTCATAGCTTATGTTAACCACTTCCCTAGATGATTAGTGACAGGTGTGTTGGTAACTGCTCACATTTAAAAGCATAGTGTGCTGTGAGCTTTAGACCAGATAGCATTCCTGTAATCAAACATTAATATGATCGCTATGTATATTGTAGTAATTTAGAGCAATAGTGTTAGGAACTGGAGAAAAGTGGGGTCCCGTGAAGGAGGCTGCAGGCTTATTTGCATTGATTAATTCATGAACTAAATCTTCACTATTTATTAATGTCAGTTAATTTAGTGAATGCAGAGCCCCTACAGTTTAAACATTGTGGTCACAAGCCATAAGGCACCCCAAAACTAGGAAAGGTGAGTGATGATGTTTAGTGTAATATATATATATATATATATATATATATATACCTAAATAAAGATATATATCTATAAATAGATATATATAGATATATATATAGATATATGAAGCAAAATAACGGGCACACGAGGACTTCCAATGCGGTGAAAACAAGGACTGGTTTATTACACAGTCGAGATGTTGTCAACGTTTCGGGGTCTCCCCCCTTAGTTGTCCTGACGACGGGGGAGACCCCGAAACGTTGACAACATCTCGACTGTGTAATAAACCAGTCCTTGTTTTCACCGCATTGGAAGTCCTCGTGTGCCCGTTATTTTGCTTCATATCTCTGGAACTGCAAGGTTCCCATCGCAGGCACCGGGGCAAGCCACCTTGGCATACACCAAAGTCCGGGAGTGCCAGTTTATCTGGAATCTATATATAGATATATATATATCTGGGTAGAGGTTGCGGCACTCTCGGACTTGCATCAATAAACACACTTACAAGGTGCTTAATTCGACGTTTCAGTCTTTATTTTATAAGACCTTCATCAGGAATATATATCTCCCAGAAGTGCTTATAGGTTTTACAGTGATCCCAGACGTGCTTTGGGGTCTGGCGAGAAGAACAGGTGAGTGGCCAATTAATTTTGTAGCGTTTACCAGAAAATGGATGCCTGATGGTGTTGCCTGTATCCATGTAATTGCATGTTGTGCAAGTTACACATTTGAAACATTTATTTTCCAGACTTAAGAAATTAGTGAGAGTCCTCTTTTAGAACTATGATAGAAAAATCTGTAGTGCAAGATCTTTGATGCTCCTGCTGCGAGTGTAGCAGAGCATGAGGCGTTTATCCTTAAGGCTCCTCAGTTCAGGATCCTTGGTGATAATCGGCCACAGTGACTTTGCTTTCTGCCAATAATTTGTCTCTGTTCCTTTCTAATGCTATGTAATGAGCAATGATGAGGTCCTTTTAATGGATAAACCTCTTTGGGTAAACCTTTCAGTCATCAGGACCAGTTGTTGCTCTCTCTCAACTGGTGGTATGACAAATTCTGATAAACTGTGACAAAGGGAACCCTTTTGATCTAAGCCCTTGGATGAAAACTTTTATGCCGCAGCATCGTGTTTCGATCTGTGGGTGAGTGGGAGTGTGTTGAGGTAAGACTCCAAAAAGATGGCTACAGGTTCGCTCAACTACCTCCTGGCCAAGATAAATGGTCTGCCAAGTGGATGCGTTGCATTTTTGTCCACCTTCGGAATGGAGTAAAATATAGGCACTACTGGATATTCTGTGTGCAATTTATTAAAGATTTTCACTGAAATAACATTTTCCGCCAAGCCCTGTTTACGAGTTCAATCCAACTCTTTCTAATATCTGAGAGCTCCAGGGAGACCCAAGTGCCATTGCTTGCGGTTTGCGTAAGGGTCCCTCGGCTCCTGAGACTATGGTCCCAGAATGTGCGGATGCCGCTGCATGCAGTCTGCATCCTGATATCCCCAGCCATACCGCCACCGGCTAGCCTAGGCAGATGTGAGAATGTCTGGCAAGCGGAGGGGTTGAGGTACATAAAAAAGGCGGTTCTTGACCACTTTTCAAAAAAGGTGCCATTGTAAGGCGATGGAGCTGGCTGGGTGGGGAACTTACCGCAGGGTTTGCTCCCAGTGACCCAGGCACTTCCCCAGCTAAATCGCGGCTAGGGTGGCCATTTTAACATACTTGGCACCTATGTGCGCGCAGTTAGAGGTTCCTGACTGCTGCTGCAAGAGTGGCCTGTGCTCCAGCATGTCCTGGTCTCCAGCATGTCCTGGTCTCCAAATAACTGTATAATGACTGCAGCTACTCCTCGAGGCTCTGTGGTCAGACAGTGGGGTTTAGAACAAGGAGGGACAG
Source organism: Crinia signifera (assembly GCF_055691185.1). Lineage (NCBI taxonomy): Eukaryota > Metazoa > Chordata > Amphibia > Anura > Myobatrachidae > Crinia > Crinia signifera. Next base: position 123,206,702 of record NC_139222.1, read on the forward strand.
AAATGGGCTGTATGTAAATTAGGTCATAGCACTCCTGTGTTATGTCATGGCATTGTTGATGGCTTGTAGCAGCTCATCTCTTTATATGGTCTCTCCTGTCCAGTGATTCCATCTCTGGTTATCTATACCTACTGTTTTGTGTGTGTGTGTGTGTGTGTGTGTGTGCGTGCGTGCGTGTGCGTGTGTGTGTGTGTGTGTGTGTGTGTGTGTGTATATATATATATATATATATATATATATATTGGAATGTGGAAACTCCAAGGCTCTACAGAAAGTAGCCTGCATGAAATGTACAACTCCATTTACATTTTCATGTGAGGGAAAGCTGCTCTGTGATATATGTGCAGCATATAACTCCCTGTGTTACCATCCCTAAGGGATGTCCCTGCCTAGGCTTCTCAGCTCACTGCTTTTATGTCTCCATTGTCCTCAGAGTTCACAATACCTAGAGGGACAGTGAGTTCTTATGTAGCCTCTGCTAGCCTTGTGTCTCTTCTGCCCCCGCCTTTCTTACAGAAAAATAGGTACTTGTGTATTATCAGGGCGCCCGCGAAATCGGACGAAAATCGGATGCGATTTAGCGGCCAATTTTTGCCCGATTTTACGCGTTTTCTTGGCCGATGTGCATGCTATTCCATCATTGCACACCCCCACTATCCAAGTCAGCCCGATGCGTAGTGAGCGGACACGGTACACGTCCTCCTGACCGGTTCATATCTCCACTATCCACGTCGGCATGGAATTGATTTTATAAAGCGCTGCGAGCCACCGAGCCCGCAGCGTGGCGAGCGCACGCGTAAAACGATCCCGAAGCATGGCGAGCACAGCAAGCCCCTCGAGGGGACACTGATTGACGTGAATTCCGCATCCCCTCGCCATGCTTTGGGATCATTTTGCGCTTCCGCTCGCCACGCTTTGGGCTGACTTGGATAATGGGGGTGGGTACTTGTTTTCTAGCATGGCGCCCCCAATTTCCATCGTAGTGCATCGCATTGCATGCAATATAGCGGCATGTTATGCGATTTTTAATTGTACAAGCACCCTGATGGGTGCTTACAATGTTAAATGCACCCCCATTGTCAATACCACCCCCACTATCGACGCCAAACCGAAGCGAGCCCGCGAGGGGCGGCGGTACGCATCCTCTGACCTTTTCATACCCACACTATCCATGTCGGCGTGGAGTTGATTTTAGATAGTGTGGTGAGCGCAGGGGGACATGGAATACATGTAAAGTAATCAGTGTCCCCTCGCGGAGCTCGCTGCGCGCACCATGCTTCGGGCTCGGTGGCTCGCTACGCTCGCCACACTATGTAAAATCGACTCCATGCCGACGTGGATAGTGGGGGTATGAGAAGGTCGGAGGACGCGTACTGCCGCCTGTCGCAGTCTCGCTGCGCTCGCCACACTTCGGGTTGGCGTTGATAGTGGGGGTGGCGTTGACAATGGGGGTGCCTTTAACATTGTAAGCACCCATCAGCGAGCTTGTACAATTACAAATCGAAACGCATCACATCACATGCCACTTGCTGGCATGCAATGCTACGTGATATTTAATTTTACAATCGGGCATTTTCCCGAAAATCGCATCGCATACCATCGCATATGCTATGCCATGGTATGGGATGGGCGCCGTGCTAGGAAACAAGTACCTGGGGGTGTGCAAGGATGGAATAGCATGCAAATCGGCAGGAAATGGCCGAAAATCTGAAAAAAATCGGCCGCTAAATCGCATCGCAGATCGAATCGGCCGCAAAATTGTATGCGATATCGTAAGCGATTTACATTAAATCGGGCGCCCAGATAATACACAAGTATCGAAAAATACTCTGATTTTGAATCCCTCACATTACAAAGTCAGAGTGGACATACAGTTTGTGGGGGGGAGAGTTTGCAGATAGCAAGGTCATACAGAGGACAACTGGCAGCTACAGCTCTTGCAGAGTTTGTTACAATATTGTATCATATGCTATTCTGATGTTACAGGTTAAGCAGAGGTCAATTCCTTACTCTTAAGCCAGGCTCCGAAATACAAGATTGAGAGATGATGGACTCGTCCAGGATTTTAATCCGGGACCTCTCACACCCGAAGCGAGAATCATACCCCTTGACCAACGAGCCACCCCTGAAGTATTAGGCACACAGAATTTGAATGTTTTTTTAAACTGTAACTCATATTATGTAAGTAATAATGCAAAAAGCTGGAGAAAAATTCAATGAATATTGTATGCCTACTTGCAAAACACAGTGCCAAGTTATAGAAGTTTCTACAGCAGTGATTTTCAACCTTTTTACCTTGCGGCACACTAAATAAGATTTTAAAATTGCCAAGGCACACCATGAGATCCCCACAGGGCAAAACACATTGGCCCCCACAGGAAAAAACCAAACCTATTGCCCCCCATATAAAAAACAATCACATTGGTCCCCACAGGTAACACAAATAAAATACATTGGCCCTTTAAATGAAAAGAAGAGACCAGTAAATAACCCTTGAACTGGTGGTGGCTGTAAACTGGTTTGGGCATCTCTAGATCTGGGGGCACACTTGAGAACAGCTCAAGGCACACTAGTGTGCCATGGCACAGTGGTTGAAAAACACTGTCCTACAGCGTTTGACTTTTTTGTTTTCTGTATCAGAGTGCCCCCAAAAAGAGTTTTTCTTTTTTCTTTACCTCCCTTGGTCCCAGCAAATATTGTTTTCTGAATCCTAAGAACAAAATTAAATTCCTGCTTTTTTTTTTAACATTGAATTTTTATTGTTTTATGCCATTTAAAATCTAGTTTTACAGTTTTAAACAGGTTTTGAGATTTTATATTACTTTTAAACAACTGTATACACTGGAAGACTTACTCACAATTACATACACAAATACAAATACAATACAAATACATTTACAAAAGACAATACAATGCTAGTGCATGCAGTTTTATATGACCCTTTTTTTTTTAACAAGAAGAACGATAGAAGACGTAGTGTACCCGCATCGATTATCTGGTGCAGGCGAATATTGGGGAGACAAAGTTACAGTACAAGTTTGTTATACTCCTGTTTGTTGAGGGCAGATGGGAGGCTTTTTATTCCTATTTTTGCTCATGTATAATATTTTTTCATTTTGATTTTTAATTCTAAATTGGTGTCTAGATTTGTGCCCTTACGCATGCATAGGGTTACACATTTTGCTTTAATCTTTGTACAGTGTTATATGCGAGCAGGCTTATCCAGCTTGACCCATACGTGCATCGTGGGCATTCGTCATTTTTCTCGAGTGCCGTTGTGACTGGTATATTTATGTAATTAGTCTACTTAGTGCTCCGTGCAAAATATAATGTCTATGTCCGAAATTTTTTTTATTTACTTGTATTGTGTTATATTATAATTATCTAACATTTTTTTTTTTTTTTACTTTATAGTGAACCGTTTATATGACTGGACTCCAGCCTTGTGCACACAGCCAAATGGTGTCGATAAAGAATCTTTATTTACTTTATATTGTGATTGTCTATCTTTATTTATTATTATGGTGGATCGTTTATGTAACTGGACTCCAACCATTTGTGCCAAATTTTGTTATATGTGCATAAATTATTTCTACTTAAATAAATATATATATACTTTTCTTGTGTGACAGTGTATTTGACCAGTGCTATACACGACACATAATCTGGGCCCTCTTTCGACAGCCAGGTTCTAGCAATTATCAGTTTAGCCAGGGCACACATATTAAATATGTATGCCGTGTCAAATTTATTCATTGTCTTATCCATACATATACTCAGTATGCAACTTTTTGGATTTAATATGGATTCGGGGATACCCGAGTTCACAAGTGTGTTCATCACTCTACCCCAGAAAATTTCTAGCACGGCACATTCCCAGATCAGGTGCCAAATGACCCTATCGCATTTTTACATTTGGGACATAGGGAAGATGACCTACCCCCCATATTTACCAGCCTTGTCATAGACAGGTAGGATCTGTGCAAGATGTATAGTTGCACCTGTTGCGTTCTAATCGAGTTTGTCGCATACTGCACCGATGCTTTAGCCATTTCCCACTCGCCTGTCCGAAATGATCCTACATTTACTACCCATTTTTCACTAAGTTTATCCAACCCATCTATACACATCGAATCCAGTATCATGCTATACAATCTAGATACCCCTTTCTTTTTCCCTCCCTTTTGTAATTCTTTTTTGATTGGTGAGGTCGAAAGGTCTGGTATTATGTTCTTAAACTGAGCTTCGAGAGCATTTCTTAATTGTAAAAAGCGGAAAAAAAAGGATTTTGGGAGCGAGAATTCCTCAGCCAGATGCGCAAATGACTTCAGCCCTGTAGGGCCATACAATTGACCAATGGCTACAACACCATATGGTCTCTATGCTGCATCCGGCTGAAGGACCCTCAGCTCTTCAAAATTTTTGTAGTCTAGTATTGGATGATCTATCTCAATACCAGTAAATTTTACCAGGTTGTTGGCCTCACGCCAAATTTTTACAGCTTGTACCAAAAGCGGTGGATCTTTATTAGTGACCCCACCCTTCAGTAGATATTGTAGAGGTGTACATTTTGTACCGCCCTGGGCTAACATGATTTTAATAAGGCTATTACCGTTCCCCTCTATTACCCACTCTTTTATATGCATTAGCTTCCCCGCTAAATAATACACTCTAAAATTAGGGAGGGCGAGCCCGCCTTGCTCCTTTTTCCGCATTAATGTGTTCAGCTGTATTTTAACCCTTTTGTTATTCCAGATAAATGATGATACTAAGCTATTTATCCTTTTAAATAGTGAGACTGGCAAGTATACTGGCGACTGCTGTATAACATATAACAGCTTAGGCAAAATAATCATTTTTATCAGGTTGATCCGACCCGTAACCGTAATCATTAGTTTCCTCCAAGATTTAAATTTCACTGCTATAAAATCCAATAGTGGTTGCACATTTAGCTGACTGAATTCATAAGGATCCCTTGATATTCAAATCCCGAGATACTTAAAGGACTCAGTCCAACCAATCGGCAATATCTCGAGAGGCTCATTCATTGGTAGTTGCTTCAAAGCAAGTATACTAGACTTATTCATATTAATTCCAAACCCGGAGATCTTGCCGTGAGTTTCAATTAAACGTAGCAACATGGGTGCTGAATTTGCATAGTCTAGTAAGAATATAAATAGATCATCGGCATATAATGCTATTTTATCAATACATAATCCAGCATCAAAACCTACAATTTCAGGGCAAGATCTTATGGCACAGGCCAAAGGCTCAATCGCCAAAGAAAACAGACTTGGGGAGAGAGGACATCCCTGCCTTGTCCCCCTGTGCAGGGAGAAGGCAGTGGACGTCCATCCATTAACTGACACTCTAGCTGTTGGGCTGCTGTATAATATTTGTGTCCACCTGATAAAATTTGACCCAAACCCAAATGCCTTCATGACTTCCCATAGATACAGCCATTCAACTGCATCGAATGCCTTAATGGCATCTAAGGACATTATTGCTGCGCTGTTTATAACATTTTGTGGTATCTGGAGGTGTCTAAATACCTTCCTTATATTTATAGATGTTGATTTACCAGGTAAAAACCCTGTTTGGTTAGGGTGGATGATTTTTTCCGGGATGCAGTTAAAATCCCGGCGGTCGGGATCCCGGCGTTCAGAATCCCGACGCCGGAATCCCGACCGCCGAAATCCCGACACTTTCTCCCTCCGTGGGTGTCCACGACACCCCTGGAGGGAGTATAAATTAACGTGCCGAGCACAGCGAGGCACCGGGCCCGCTGCGTGGCGAGCGCAGCGAGCCCGCAAGGGGGGGCGATCCACGTCCCCCCCTTGTCGGGATTTCAGCGGTCGGGATTCCGGCGTCGGGATTTTGAACGCCGGGATCCCGACCGCCGGGATTTCATACTGAGTCCATTTTTTCCATGTGTCTGTTAAGCCTTGTCACCAGTATCTTTGCCAGTATTTTTGCCTCTGATGGAAGCAAAGAAATGGGTCTATATGCCTCAGGGTCTGTAGGATCTTTCCCTTGCTTAAGCAAGAGTATAATTCTGGCCTCCATCATGGTCTGAGGGCATTGCCCTTTCTCAAAACAGGAAGAAAAAAGCTCCATCAACAGGGGCGCAAAAAATGCAGCATATTTTTTATAAACATCAATGGGTATGCCATCTAGGCCCGGGGCCTTGCCCCCTGGCAATGCCGAAATAGCCTCCATTACCTCTTCTATCTTTAGGGAGGCTTCAAGATCGTCCCTATCCTCCTCCTGTAAGGTTGGCAAATTAATATTATTTAATAGATTCTGAATTTGTACCTTGTCAGACACAGAGTTTGATAGGTAGAGTGTTTCAAAGAAATCCCTAAACACTACTCCTATATCTCCAGTTTTGTGTCGCATTACCCCATTCTTATCGCGGATCTTGTGGATGGAGTTTGAAGGATTGTCAACATGGGCCTGATACGCCAAGTAGCTACCTGCTTTATCAGCGTTGGCATAGCATCTCTGCGAGCTAAATGTCATATGTTTTATGTTATCAGTTTTTATGTAGTCTAACCACTTATCTCGCGCACAATCCCAGGCTGTTTTTGTTTCAGGGGTATCCATAACTAGGTATCTCGCTTCACATTCATTACAGTTATTTTCAAGATCTATAAACTTTTGTCTACTTATTCTTTTAATTTCACAAGTTTTTTTTTTTTCAGGGTGCCTCTTACATATGCTTTAAAAGCATCCCAAGTTATCATCTCAGGCGCTGACCCCCTATTGATGTCCCAAAAATCCCCCCATTGTGCGGTTAGACCACCCATTACTTCGGTATTAGTTAACCATGTAGCGTTACATTTCCAGAAGACACATCCTATATCAATATGATCCTCTATTTCTATTTCCAGGGGTGAGTGGTCTGAGATGCCTCTAGTTTTATAACCCACTTCTGCCACAAGTGGTAACAATTCTCTGGATATCAAGACCAAATCTATTCTAGAGAAGGCCAAATAGGAACCAGAGAAGCACGAATATTGGATTGCATCTGGATTTTTAACTCTCCATGGATCCACCCATCCTAAATCATTGATCAAATTGGAAAAATTTCTAGAGCTACTGTTGATACTATTTCCTATCTGGATTTTCTTCCATCTATCGAGTTTAGGGTCAAGCACATTATTAAAATCCCCTATGCATACTATTGGGGCCTCAGGTACATTTGCCACAAAATCAGCGTCTCTTATCAATACATCAAAATTAAAAGGAGTTGGTATGGGGGGCGTGGCTTGGCGGCCATTTGAGCAAGTCGCACTCTTCCTGAGCTCCGGACCTTACCCAGCAAACCCCACTATATATACCGGCTCCCCAACACCCAAAACACCCTCCCCGGATCCCCAGCTCCTTCTGAACCCCCCCATACCCAGTACCTGAAGCCGCGGAATCGGGAAGCCGTTCTAACGGCTTCCGCGGATTGCGGCCTAAGATCCCCGCCTGCACCGGGACCCGGAGTTTGGTGAGGGACCGGGCGGGAAGCTCCACAGCGTGGAAGCCCCCTCAAGAGCCACGAAGCAGACGCCGGCGGGAGAAAGGAGCCTTCCCCGACTCTCCGCAGCGCCGCTTCCTATATCCCGGTGAGTGACACAAGCCGTGCGGCACGTGGGGCGGGCTGGGGGAGCGCTGGGACACATAGTGCGCCGGCAGCAGCTAGCTGCTTGGCGTCGCGGCGGAGCGGGGATCCAGGCGCTGGGAAGACAGAGCAGCACCACTACATCCCCCCGCACCTTTGATTCCCCCTGATAAGGCCCCCGGCGGCTGGGGTCTCGCTGGGACTGATAGTGCGCCGGAGGTTGCTGTGGCAGCGCACCCCCTGTGCCCTGTTGCCTGCTGCCTGGTCCCTAGTGCCCCACCGCCTGCAGATTACAGCACAGCAGGGGCCCTCTCACCTGGCCCCCCTCCTCCCCCTCCATTAGGGGAAGACATTTATATATATATAGAAGCGATTGAGTGGGGGAACGGCCCGGCTGGGCCAGACTTGGGTCCCCAGAGCTCCTTCTCACCCCACCCGACCAATATGCAGTCGCCAGGCCTAATGTAACGCGTCTGGCACCCCCCTGCTCCCCTTGGGAATTCAATGTACAACTTATCTGACTCCTTCTGAGTCCTCCGACAACTACCTAAACACCTCTCTACGGTGAACCCCCTTAACTGTTACCACTCATCCAAGCGCCTCTCAGCACCATGCCTCCTAAAAAACATAAAGCGGTGAGCTCAGTCCCCCAGGTCCCTTTCTTCAAACCCTCCCCCAAGCGTCCCTCTGGAGGCGACCTGCTAGCTTCACAGACCCAGTCCACGTCCGAGACCCCCCAACAAGTGGCCCTCCCGGACCCCTCCCCAATTCAATCGCTCTCCACCCAAACGCGATTAGATGACTCGGAGGCCCTGACGGTGGGCACACTGAGGCTTCTATTCCACCAATTTAAGGATGAGGTTGCCTCCGAATTCCGCTCCATGTTTCAGACATGCCAAAAATCCATTGATGACCTGGGCGAACGTACTGACCATCTAGAAACCAAGATGGGAGAGATGGTTGAATCCCACAACGCCCTAATAGATTCCCATGATACCATTGAGGGGGAGGTGTCAGTCCTGAGGGAGAAGGTCGCCGATTTGGAGGATCGCTCCCGTAGAAACAACTTGAAATTGAGGGGCGTCCCAGAATCCATCTCCAACAGCAGCCTTTATGACTTCGCAACTGACCTATTCAAAAAGTTACTCCCATCCGCCTCCTCACAAGATCTGCTATTAGACCGAATTCATCGTCTGCCAAGATCTAGATCCGCCCCGGATGGTGCCCCAAGAGACGTGTTGATGAGGGTTCACTTTTATCACATTAAGGAGGCTCTCCTAAAGGCGGCCAGACCCTCTTCAGATACTGCTGCCAACCTTGGCTCCCTACAACTATTTGGAGACCTCTCCCAGTTCACATTGGCCAAGAGACGTTCCCTCCTCCCGATCACATCAGCCCTGCGCAAGGCCTCTATTCCATACAGATGGGGTTTCCCGACTAAACTTCTTGTAACCAGAGAAGGCTCTACAAGGGTCATCTCGAGTGTGGAAGAGGGCCAGAAACTGATCGCGAGATGGAACATATCAGATGACCCCAATGCCGCTTCTCCCTCCCGCCGACTTCAGCCGGACTGGTCGGTGGCCGAGAAACACAGCTAGTGCTCAAGATGGAGGTTCAGCAGTGGACTTTACTTTACAGTTCCAGGTTCTTTACAAAAATAGAAATGTAGTATTATCTGTTTTCTGCATTAATATCTCTCTTCCCTTTGTTTATATACTCTGACTGTTTTGGGGTTTGGTTGTTGTTCGGGCTCGGGGGGATCCCAGGCGGCTGACCATGAGTAAACTATGCCTGCCCCGTGACTAAGCGGGCCAGGCGAGCCAGGCTATAGGATATTCGTCTCATACACCTGTTAGCTAGTACTGTTTGCTACTCGTGTCGTGGGTCTGGCCGCGTGGGATCTCTCTAGAGCTGAAATTCTCTTAGCCTGAAAATTCACAAGGTTAGACTTATACCAATAGATAAATTCCCCCGAGGGGAGCGGGGACAGCCTGTTGCTACCCCCCTTTCCACATGCGTGAGGTGTTGCTACTTTGGCGCCTCACTTGGGCTCATTTGAGAGCCTCTCTATTTCAGTTGTTTATGTTTTATTTCTGTTTCCTAGATTATCCTTATGTATGCTCCCCCCCTGTCTCTAGCTCACCCCCCTTACGATCCTCATCCCGGGTATCCAAAACAACGCCCCCTCGTGACATCCGTTATCAGGTCGCTACGCTACATATCCCTGTGAGTTATGGTTAAAATCATTACATTAAATGTAAAGGGCCTAAACTCTCCCCAAAAGCGTAGAGTAGCTCTATCCTTCTTTCATAAAAAGAGGGCGAGCATTGTGGCCATCCAAGAAACCCACTTCAAAAGCTCTGACCCTCCCCGATTCTCTGACAGCCGCTATCCCTCCTGCTATATGGCTAATGCCCAGACCAAAAAGGCTGGAGTAGCTATTTTATTTTCACAATCCTGCCCCTTCACTTTAAAGTCCCAAATCTCTGACCCGGAGGGAAGGTTCCTTATTCTAGTGGGGTCTCTGGAGGGTAAGGAAGTCACCCTGGTGTCATGCTACGCCCCCAACTCCAAACAATTACAATACTGCAGGAAAGTTTGCGCAGCGGTCCAGAGGAACGCTAGTGGCGCCATCCTGATGCTGGGCGACTTTAACCTAGTTGTCGACCCGGTAGTCGACAGATCTAATATACCTAGAATCTCACCCGGCAGACCGAGACCTTCCAGTGTTAGATCCCCCACGGGCCTTGGACAGATACTAGGAGAGTTTGACCTCTACGACGCATGGCGGGTCAAACACCCGAGGGAGAGAGACTTCACCTTTTATTCCCACCCCCATGCCTCATATTCCAGGATTGACATGTTACTGACGGACAGACTGACGCTAACATCTATATCGGACATCAAGATTCTCCCCATGTCCTGGTCAGATCATTCCCCACTCCTCATTGATTTGGACTTAGACGCGCGTAACCAGACCCCCGGCCCCTGGAAGATGGGTAGGTTCATATTGTCTCAGCCAGGGGTTTTTCATGCAATTCAGCAAGATATCACATCATACCTAGACAACAATTCACCTGACGACACCAACACGTTCAACCACTGGTGTTCGTTAAAAGCTGTAATTCGAGGCTCATTAATCCAGGCAGCTGCTAGGATTAAAAGAGCTCACAAAATCAACTTAGAAACTGCAGAGAGGAAACTGGCGGGGCTAGAGGAGGAACATAAGATGACCCCTCTTAATAAATCTATCTACAAGCAGCTATTGTCAGCTAGGGAGGAGGTGAACAGGTTCTACCTCCAGGAGGTGCAGCGCAATCTAGCTCGCCTGAATCAAAGATTCTACGTTTTCAGTAATAAAGCTGGAAGACTCCTAGCTCGGAAACTGAGAGGGAAAAGGGCGAAGGCCCGGATTCAGTACCTCTCGGCTCCTGGAGGGGCTAGGGTCTCCGACCCGAGCGAGATAGCCAATTTATTTGCCGAGTATTACACTCAGCTATATAATTTAAAATCGGATGCTGAAACCCCTCAACCTGTAGAATCCGACATTCAGGCCTTCCTGAACACATTGAACTTACCTAAACTGAGCCCCGAAACATGTCTCCTCCTAGATGCCCCCTGGTCCCTCCGAGAGATCGAGAATGTGATTGAAGACCTCCCGGTAGATAAAGCCCCAGGCCCGGATGGTTACCCCTCCAACTTCTATAAAAAATATAAGCCTGAGCTAGCCCCGGTACTATTACGGGTCTTTAACGAAGCTTCATCCTCCCATTCCTTTCCTAGGGAGATGTTGGAGGCACAAATTGTTACCATCCCCAAACCGGGTAAGTCACCAGCCCTAGTAGCTAACTACCGCCCAATTGCGCTCCTAAACGTCGATGTAAAAATCTATGCCAAATTAATAGCCAATCGCCTATGCCCCTTACTCCCCTCACTAATAGCGGCAGATCAGGTGGGGTTTGTCCCAGGGAGGCAGGCGCCAGACAATACCCGCAGGGTATTTAATGTCATGGAACACTGTGACTACCAGGGACAGCCCCTGTTGGTGCTGTCCCTGGACGCAGAAAAAGCCTTTGACAGGCTACACTGGGGATACCTTAACTCAGTGCTAGACTCATTCGGATTCCAGGGAAGATTTCTGGGCTCTATTATGTCCCTTTACTCTAACCCATCGGCAAGGGTATTCACTAATGGAACCCTCTCGGCACCTTTTGGCATCTCCAACGGGACCAGACAGGGCTGCCCCCTGTCGCCCCTTATCTTTGCCTTAGCAATAGAACCCCTGGCTGAGACAATCAGGAAGAACCGGGGAGTCGAGGGTCCGACAATTGGAGGACTCTCACATAAAATAAGCCTATTCGCTGACGACATCCTGCTATGCATCACAAACCCCACATCCTCCCTCCCCATCCTGCATAACATTCTAGACCTCTACACAAAAATTTCATACTATAAACTCAACACGACCAAGACTGAAGCCCTCCCGCTACATATCCCTCTTGAGACCTTAGTGCGACTTAAAGACGAGTATAGATATTCCTGGCAAACACAAGCTATTAAATACCTCGGGGTTCAGCTAGCCAGGGAACCCGACATCATCGAATGCAATTACACCCCTCTGCTTAACTCGCTTGAGAGACTTACAAAGGACTGGCTATTACACGAAATTTCCTGGTTAGGGAGGGTAGCGGCAGCCAAAATGACGTTACTTCCCAAGCTGCTATACTTGTTTAGAGCCATACCTAGACCTACCCCTAGAAAACTAACCCTTAGGATCAATAGATTATTCTCCAGCTTCATCTGGAAGGGAGCGAGACCTCGCATTGCCAGGCGCACATTGGTGCTCCCAAAAGACTCAGGAGGTGTTGCATACCCAGATCTTGAGCGTTACCAAGCGGCCTGCATTCTAAGCCAGGCCCGCGACTGGTTTGTGGAGCATAGCCCCAAACCATGGGTTTGTATTGAAAGAGCCTTCATGAAGAACTGCTCACTCTCCGAGCTCTTCTTTCTACCAGCCAGGGCGATTCCCCCATCGACGGGCCCGGGATTGTCGGTTAAAGCCACTTTGCGCGCCTGGCAAGAGGTTGTCACGATCGACCCAGATATATTGCTACCAGCCCCCTGTCTCCCCATTAGCTCGTTTAGCAGCCTGATCCCTAACCTTCGTCTGGAGACTTGGACGGAGGGGGGAATCAAGTATTTGAAAGACATCTACGACACAAACGCCCTCCTCTCCTTCTCCCAACTACAGACGCAGTTCAACATCCCTAAACACGACTTTTTTAAATACTTGCAGATACGACACTGGTTGTCAGAATTTACAGGGAGAAAAGCACCTCGATTTCCGCCAGCTCTGTCCCTCCTCCTATCATCCTCCAACCACAAGGGTGGTATCTCCAGATGGTACAAATATATAATACTCTTGGGCAGGGGAGGGAAGCTGGTATCACAGATTGGTTGGGAGAAAGATCTAGCTCGGGAACTTCCGGAGTCGGTCTGGGATGACATCTTCAGGACCTGTTTTAAAATCTCTAAATGCGCTCATCACTGTGAAATGTACTATAAACTATGTAGCAGAGCGTATTTTACCCCCAGCCGGCTCAATGCCATCTGGCCCTCCACATCTAATCTCTGTTGGAGGGGATGTGGATCGGTTGGATCGTTAGTGCATATCTTCTGGGGATGCGCGAATTTAAGATCATTGTGGCGAGAGGTCTTCTCCCTGATTGACAAAGTCTTGGGCGTCGCTATCCCTGAGGACCCCCTGGCGACTTTACTACATCAGCTCCCATTCCCACTGCCCAGTTGTGACAGATATATACTGGGCCACATTCTAATAGCAACTAAAGCGGCTATTGGACGAATGTGGAAGTCCCCCTCGGTGCCTACGATACAAAGTATCACTAATGCAGTACACAAACACTACGTTTTTGAAACCGCGAGCTGTAAATACTCCTCTTCCCCCTCCTCCGTGCACATGAAATGGTTCAGATGGGGAGAGTTCCGGGAAAAGAGCGGCCAACCCCTAGGTCTCAGCGACCAAGTGAATTTGTCCAGCCTAAACTCACCATAAGTAGTATATATAATTTTAAAAACGGACCAAGTCCCTATGAAGACTTGGGCCCCGATATTTGGATTCACCCCCCTGCTATATGTCCCCCCACGTATGTACACTTCCCTATTGTGCCTGTCTTGTCTTATTCCTCTTATCTTTATTTTTCTTTAACTTTATCTTTATTTCTTTATTTTTTCTTTTTTTCTTCTTTTTCTTCCCCTACCAATAAATAGTATTTTGTGGTTATGATATTAGGACACGGTTATGTATTAGAGCAGGATTCAATTCTCAATTCCCAGCTTTAATGTCCCTGAAACGGAGAATAGGCTTGACTGCATGCTGGAGTCTGAAAATGTACCAGTCATTGTCTTTTATCTGTTTTGTACAATCCTGCTCCTAACTGACAAGCTGTTTTATATATCACTGTACATACCATTGTATGTCCTGCCTTTTCCTTTTATTTCTCTTTAATAAAAACCAATGATGAAAAAAAAAAGGAGTTGGTATGTAAACCGCAAGTAGTTGCATATGCTTAGTGTTGATCACACAGTCTAAAAAAATATACCGACCGCTTGGGTCAACCTTAACTCTATTACAAACAAATGTTACAGATTTCTTAATTAGGACAGATATACCTCGTGCAGAGGATGTGAAAGGAGCATGGTATGCATGACCCACCCAGGCTCTTTTTAATGTGAGCAATTTTACTCCTGTCAAGTGAGTCTCTGTCAGACACACTGAGGGAAATTTACCAATATGAAAAACCTAGTTTTTCGTATTGGTATTTCCCCTACGACTGCATACGACTGTTTCAGTCGTATGCAAAGTCGTGTTTCGGAGGGGAATGTACAAAGCAGTCATATACGACTGCTTTGTAACCCACCAATGTCGTAGGAATTCGTATTAGCTGGCCATATATACGGCCGCTAATACGAATTCGTACAGGCAGTCTGCACGGATCAGTCAGATCCGTGCAGGCTGCAAGGTGTAAAAAAAATAGAAAAAATAAATAAATTTAAAAAAAAACAGCGTGGGGTCCCCCCCACAGCTGTAACCAGCACCAGGCTGAAGGAGCAGGGGCCGGTAATTAAAAATCAGGGAACCCGACAAATAGGGGTTCCCCGATTTTTAACAACCAGGTCCAGGGCTGGTTTCCAAAATACGGGGGACAAAATGACTAGGGGTTCCGTGTATTTTAAGAACCAGCCCCAAGGCAAAACCAGCCAGCAGGGTAATGCCACAGCCGGGGGGAGACTTTTTATGCAAGTCCCCCCGGCCAAAGCATTCATCCCTACCGACTAGTCAGCCTGGCCAGGGGCCCTGGGGGGGGGGGGAAACCCCCCAATAAAGGGGTCCCCCCCCTCCAGGACTTACCTGACCAGGCTGAAGTCTGGTGCTGTCCCCGATGCCCCTGGGCGGTGGGCATCGGGCTGATTCAAGTGTAAAAAAAAGATTAAACTATTGTTTTTTACTGTGGCACTACAAGTGCCAGCAAGCCTCCCCAGCAAGCTGGGACTTGGAGAACCACAAGTCCCAGCCTGCTGGGGATTAAAGGGCCCGCTGGCACTTGTAGTTCCACAGTTAAAAAAATAGTACACAAAACACACTGACACAAATTTTAAATAAAAGTTTAATACACACATCACACACACACTGATACTTACCTATCTTGATCCCGTTGTTAGGTCGCTGGCTCCGGTGTCGGCGGCTCCTGTGTCGGCGGCTCCGGGGTCAGCTTTCTGTCTGAAGAAAATCCATGGTGGACCTGTGGAAGGAAATCCTACTCACCAGGTCCTCCATGGATGGTCTTGTGTCTTCTGTCTTCTTTTCCAGGGCTTATTTCTTTATCTTCTTTCTTCTTCTTTACGCTGCCGGGCTCCCCGGACTTTCAGAGCTTCAGAGATGTTTCCTCCCCGACGTCTGGACTAAGAATGAATTCTAGCCAATCAGGAGCCAGTAAAGTCGGCTCCTGATTGGCTAGAATTCATTCTTAGTCCAGACGTCAAGGAGGAAACATCTCTGAAGCTCTGAAAGTCCCGGGAGCCCGGCAGCGTAAAGAAGAAGAAAGAAGATAAAGAAATAAGCCCTGGAAAAGAAGACAGAAGACACAAGACCATCCATGGAGGACCTGGTGAGTAGGATTTCCTTCCACAGGTCCACCATGGATTTTCTTCAGACAGGACGCCGACCCCGGAGCCGCCGACACCGGAGCCAGCGACCTACCGACGGGATCAAGATAGGTAAGTATCAGTGTGTGTGTGATGTGTGTATTAAACTTTTATATAAAATTTGTGTCAGTGTGTTTTGTGTACAATTTTTTTAACTGTGGAACTACAAGTGCCAGCGGGCCCTTTAATGCCCAGCAGGCTGGGACTTGTGGTTCTCCAAGTCCCAGCTTGCTGGCACTTGTAGTGCCACAGTAAAAAACAATAGTTTAATCTTTTTTTTACACTTGAATCAGCCCGATGCCCACTGCCCAGGGGCATCGGGGACAGCACCAGACTTCAGCCTGGTCAGGTAAGTCCTGGAGGGGGGGGACCCCTTTATTGGGGGGTCCCCACTCCCCCAGGGCCCCTGGCCAGGGTGACTAGTCGGTAGGGATGAATGCTTTGGCTGGGGGGACTTGCATAAAAAGTCTCCCCCCGGCTGTGGCATTACATTGCTGGCTGGTTTTGCCTGGGGCTGGTTCTTAAAATACGGGGGACCCCTACTCATTTTGTCCCCCGTATTTTGGGAACCAGCCCCAGAGCAGGAGCCTGGGGCTGGTTGTTAAAAATCAGGGAACCCCTATTTGTCGGGTTCCCTGATTTTTAATTACAGGCTCCAGGCTCTGTCAGCCTGGTGCTGGTTTCGGCTGTGGGGGGGACCCCACACCGTTTTTTTATTTATTTATTTTATTTTATTTATTTTTACACCGCAGCCTGCACGGATCTGACTGATCCGTGCAGGCTAAAACGAGAATACGACAGGAAAATGGTGTTCTATTTTTCTGCCGTATTTTCGTGGACAAAAGCAGCCGTATTTTCTATGTCTGCTTTACTTTGTCTAATCTGACGCATGACCAAAGAGCGCTTTATTTTATCATTCATGCCTCGCGTATTCCAAGTTAATATATGAACCATTTATTACTTAAGTGATTTCTAATGCATACCATGCTCCCCCATCAAACCCCACAGGAATCAATATTCTATCCATCACGTCTCGATACCACATTGTCTTCTTCAGTATTTCTACATGCACGTTACAACATTTACCCCCCTCCCCCCACCCTATATGCCACACTCCCCTGGGCATATTTACTATATCCTTCCCCCCACAAAAATAAGAATTAAAGAAAAAAATTAACATTATATCCATCTCGAGGCTAACAATCCCTAGACCACGGTGACATCCTGAGGCAGTATATTCCCCTCTCCCCCCCCGGCATTCATACATTAATACAGATCATAATATTCCATATATTAAGGAGCTAGTTGACGTCTAGATGGGGCCCTTTTGTCTAACCATTCTCCTGCTTCTTTCGGAGTTTGGAAAAAAAGGGATTCCCCATCCACTATAACCTTTAGTTTCGCGGGAAACAACATAAAGTATTTTAAATCAAGTTCCCTTAGGCGTTTCTTAATATCAAAAAACTTGAGCCTCCTTTTTTGGACTTCTATCAAGAAATTGGGAAAGGCAGATATTTTAACCCCCTCATATTCCAGTGGTCCTTTTAGGCGAGCAAGTCGAAGGACCGTGTCCCTATCCTGAAAGTTCAACATTTTCAAAATCAGGGTACGAGGAGGTGCTCCTGGTTGGGGCGGCTTAGCTGGAACTCTGTGCGCCCTTTCAACAGCAAATTGCTTAGAGAATGACATCGCATTATAGTTGTTAATTATTAGCTGCTCCACAAATTTTGGCACGTCACTCCCCTCTGCTCTTTCTGGGAGCCCCACAAGTCTGATGTTATTTCGACGGAGCCTGCCCTCGACGTCTGATAGCTTGTATTTAATTTCTCGAATTTGGTCCGCCATTTCTTCAACTGAATGTTGTAGTTTATTATTTGAATCTTCCAAGCTAGAGACGCGGCTCTCTGCTTCTTTCATCCTGTTTTTCATATCTTTCACATCTTGTTTTATCTGGATTATGTCTGTTTGAACATTATTTATTTTTTCCAATAGTCGGGACTCGGTATTGCTGATGGCATCGAGGATTTGTTGTAGAGTAATATCTGGGGTAGCAGTGGGGTTAGGTCCTTTTGAAGGGGTAGTTTGGGGGGTAGTGGGCGTGTTTTGAGATGTATTTCCTGCCTGAGACCTGGCATATTTTTCCAGGCGTGCCGCAGTTGCTGTGCCGGTTTTTCCCATATTAATGGAAGTGGGAAGGGGAGAGAGACAGAAAAAAAAAGAAAAACTGAGCCGTCTGCACCAGCTGTTTTGGTGTTAATTAGCGCAGGATTGTAATTGCAGACAGGGGATCTATGCTGTGCTTTTATAATTTGTATTCCACTGCAAATGTCCCACCAAACCTGCTTAGGTTAGTACTTTCTCTATCGAGATGTCTGCGCTGTGTCTTGTAGTTTATGCTTCACCACACGTGCTCGGCAGAGCAAGACGTATCACTTCTCTTGCACGGCGCCTGCACTGCCAGAGTTCTCTAATATTGAGAAAAGCAGGATTTCACTCACAGGCGTCTGTGTTTATAATTTGCGCTTATCACCTGCCCTGTTATACTGACCAGCACTGCAATTTTGCACAGTGCTCCTCAGAGACAGTCCCTGCTATTTAGATGGGCTGCGTTGTTTACAGCTTAATACTTCGCCACGGACGTCCTTTTGGGCAAAAAGGTGCTTTGCCACAGCCAGTCCCTGCTGCAGGTATCACACTTTACCACACATGGCTTACTGAGCAGTCAATTGTTGATTAAACCACTGCACCAGGGTACACACTGTTTTATTGCCTCAGACAACTCCAACTGCACCAAGCTGAATGGCCAGCGCAGGTGCCCCTTTCTCTCCTCTATCTGTTTCTCCTTTCCCACTTAGCACTTCAGGACTCAGCTGATGGTTTTTAAGCACTCTAGGTCCCTCTGTAGCAAATGGTTTCCACCACCACACTCCCCCTTACATACACTTTGCTTCACTCTTGACGCAGGTAGTCACTTATAATGGAAAAGTGCAAGAATGTCACACTTACCCCCACTACTCCCACTTAGATACTGTCTCCTTGTGCTGTCTCTGGTGCAGCTATATTAACCAGTGTTGTAGCTGTGTGTGCCGGCCTGCGGGTGCACAAATATTCAGGCTAATCCCCTCAGCCCATCCGCTGCGTGCCTTTCCAAGGTTTGGAAGCCTTGAGTGCGCCCGGCAGTCTGCCACCTCTGCCTGATGGATCCACTTGGCTGTACCTTGCTGTGCCCGCAACGAAACACCAGCCGGGACCGGCATGCCAGACGCTCACTCTGCTACACCTCGTGGGTCCGCGTCATCCACTGCGCCTCTCAGCACGGCCGCCGCGTCATAAACTGCGTCAGCGCCGGGAACCAGGTAGCAAACACCGGTCAGCACAATGCCGTGTCCCGCTTCAGTGCATACGGATGGAGCCGGGAGATAGCTCTGCCTCACACACGCTCAGCCGTGGCCACGCCCCACACACTAGTGTTTCTTCTTAAATTCCTGCTTTTAAATCAAACAATTGACATTCACTAAAAGGTTGCGGGATGATGGGGTCGTCCGGGATTTGTACCCGGGATCTGTCTCACCCTAAGTGAGAATCATTCCCTAGACCTGGGGTAGCCAACCCTAGTCTTAGAGAGCTACCAACAGTGCATGTTTTGCAGGTCTCCTCACAGAATCACAAGTGAGCTAATTAGCTCCATCTGTGTATCTTTTAAAATTTGTCAGTGATTAATGAGTGCAGCTGTGCAGCAGCTAGGTTGTCTGGAAAATGTGAACTGTTGGTAGCTCTCGAGGGCTAGGGTTGGCTACCACTGCCCTAGACCAAAGAGCCATCCCTAAAATATTAGGCACTCAGAATTCAATTTTTTTAAACTGTAACTCAAATAACTGTAACTTAAATATTATTTATGTAATAATGCAAAAAGCTGGATAAAACATTCAATGAATATTGTATGCCTACTTGCAAAACACATTGTCAAGATATAGAAGTTCCTATAGAGTTTGACTTTTTTGTTGTCTGAATCCTAAGAGCCAAATTCAATGCTTTCTCCTTCATCCACTAGGTGTCACTGGAGTTACACTGGGGAATAGAAGGTGACCACAGGGAGCATAGGCACTTTAAATATAAATTAGTGTGACCAACTCCTCCCCTTCTACTTCCCCTCCCAGGCAGTCTTAAGCTGTGTACACACAGGGGCGATATATTGCTCAGCAATATATTGCTAGCAATATATTGCTCAGTGTCTCCTTTTCATCAGCGACCAGAGATGGTCGCTGATGAAAGGGAACCTCTGCCGGGGGAGCCGCAGAGGGAATCAGCTGGTCGCAGGAGCAAGCTCCTGCGACCAGCGATCATAAGGGGGCTAAAAATGGGAGCACGCACCCAGCTATTATCGCCGGTGCACACTCCAATCGCTGGCAATATGGTCGCTCAGCGACCATATTGCCAGCGTTTATAGCCTTTGTGTACACACCATAATGAGAGCACCCAAAATGGGAGCAGGTCGCACTTTGGCTAACTCCTGGGCTTTTTTGTAATAATAGGCTAAAGCAGCAAGATTTGCCTCTGAGGACAGGCAGATAGTTGCTGCTACTATCTGACTGCGACGCTGGAGCCTGCCGGAGGGAGCCAGCTGCTGCTACGGTGTGCACCCTGATCACTGGATGAAGAGACCACCGTCTCAGGACATGCAAGGGCACCGCACACACGAGGCGCGTGCTACGGTCCTCCCCCAGCTCCACCACCGACGGCAGTGCCGCAGCTATGTAAGTATTACCCTGCTTCCCTGTTAGAGCGGAGGTCAGGGCATACAAGTGGCAGTGCAGCAGAGGATTTAATTTTAAATCTGGCACCATATTGGAGACAGAGCTGCTGGGTGGGGGACAGAGTCACCGCACGGCGCTCCCTGCAGCCCTGGCATTCCCCGGTGTTGCTGCATGTCTACGGCGGCCATTTTCTTTGTGCTTCGGGGCTGCTGAACACGCTGCTGGAGGCTCCTTGTTGCGCTGTAGCTCTCATCAAAGACTACAGCTGGGTGAATTCTTGTCTCCTGGTGACCGGCCTGCTGAAAGCTCTGCCCGGTCTGTGAGTTACAGTGAGTTTAGAGCTAGGTGAAGGAGGGCTATATGCTTCCTGTATTATATACAATAGCGCTGTTTAGGCTCTGTGACCACTCTTTTCTTTCACTGTCTCTCCCATCCAGTACTTCTAACTGGCAAATCTATACCTACTCTCTTTTAAGTGTGGTAATATGTGGTAATACCTGTGTACATCATTGTTTGCAATCATGGCAGGGGGTAAATCCAAGAGACTGACTTGTAAGAAGTGTAATGCAAAATGTACACCTTCTACAGAGGGAGTTTTACATTGTGACAGATGCACGGTCAGCTACACTCTAGCACAGGCCCCTGTGCATACCCCTATCTGGGCATCACAACTTGCAGATGTCCTGTCCCAATTATATTCTGAGCTCACAGCAGCTCAAAAAGATAGGGAGACATCCAGAAGCCAGCAGTCCTCTTAAGCCTCTGCTGTAGAAGGCTAGACAAAAGCTCTGGCCCCAGGGCCAGCAGAGGGCGCTGGTCCATCCTCTATGATGATATGCCAGACCTTGAGGAAGGTGCTACTCCAGAGGAGGAGAAGGATGTTTTAGCATTTGATACGCATGAACCTGAACAAACCTCTCAGGACTTGGAGGATTTAATTGAGATGGAAAAGTAATGTGACGGAGGGAGAAGAGGCTCCTGTCCATCCTTCTCTTTTTTTTTGGTACAAAACAATCTAAAAGGTAGAGATACCAATGGCTGACTCTTCTGTATCTCGACTATATAAAAAGACGGTCCCAGGGGCCACTACCCTTAAGGACACCTCGGACCGTAAGTTAGATTTAACTTTAAAGCATATTTTTTCTGCGGATGGTGTTTTACAGCATCCGGCTCAGGTCGGATGCTGGGTGAATAAGGCCTTGGGGGTATGGGCCTCCGAGGGCAGAACATAATGGCTCGCAGAGCTCTTTGGCTACGCCAATGGCAAGCGGACGCAGAGTCCAAGCGAGCAGTGGAGGCTCTTGCCTTCAATGGTTATGTCCTGTTTGGGCCTGAGCTCAATAAATGGATATCCCAAGAAACGGGAGGTAAGTCTCTTTTCTGCCCTCAGCAGCTCCGTCAGCCACTTGCAGGACACCACAAAGACCTTCCTTTCGGTCCTTTCATCCCATTTGCAGATTCAGAGGACATTCTAGAGGCAGTGCACCATCACATAGAGGTTCCAGAGGACATGTAAGAGGTGCCCACTGCGCTGATGGGGCGTGGCCGGATGTAGCACTGAGGCGACAGCGGTGAGCTAAGCTGCTGCTCCCACGGCATTAATCCTGACCTCCACAAGGCTCCCTATGGCCCGATAAAACCCTGTCCGGAAGGGATACCTGATAACCGGTGTGTCTGTGTTACCGGGCGGCACTGGATGTATTGCAGCACTAGCAGCAAGGGAGAGTCTGGCAACATCGCGGCCGAGCGAGGTATACGAGCCGCGCTTTGATGCGGATGACCCGTCGCTTTCTCTGATGTATGCAGCCACGCTAAGCTAAGCAGCTTCCCCGCTCAGCACACGAGAATCCCCAGCCAGCGGCAGAGTGTGGTCGGCGCCAGACGCCATCGGAACAGAGGCAGTGTGCACGGACCCTGGACCCATGAAAGAAAACAGGGAGAAGGTCCACACAGCTGGTAAAGGACTCGACTAACAAACTACACGCTGAACTCGGTGTACTTGGTAGGACGCATAATTTAATACTGTTTTGTGCCCGCTATCGAGCCCAGGTCAGTGTTCCATGCTGTTTGGGAGAATGCAGATGGAGACCTAAGGTTGTGGGCGAAGGGGTTGAACGCCAGGGGAAACGTGACACAAAAATCCACTATAAATCCGCATGACTGTAGCGGCTAAACTGTTTCTCTCCTCCTGTATGTATTTAACCTGCTAAGGGCTTCTACAAAACCTGTGCTTGGCTCTGACACTTTGGCCATTGGAAAAAGTGCAATATAGCAAGCCAAGGTATACAAACTTTTCCCCTATGTACACCTGCCGAGAATGGGCTGCTGAGAGCTAAAAGAAAAAAAAGAAGTGTTTACACACACATTTACTAAAAGTGCTGCAAGGACTATATCTTATACAGGCCGCAAGCGCAAAGAGCGCTAAAAATTACCTTAAACTGTGTAACCTTGCCCAGGAGAGTCGGGGCGCCTGTTAATTAACAGCTGCTAGAAGAATAATATCTAAGAGAAGCCTTAGGAGTTATAAACTGCTAGAAGTGAAGCAAATAAATTGCCCCTCTCTTTCCGTTTGTGTCCGGCGTGTTGAAGGCTTGCACAAAGCTCATAAATTGCTTTGACATATAAACTGGTGCAAGCAGCGTAACACAGAAAAGAAGAAACATAGATAAATTCCCTTTTTTTTTTTTTTTTTGGTATAGTGCATGAAGTTAAGACTCCCTGCTGCAATGGGTAAAACTGCATAGGCTGCAGCTGTTGCGGCAAAACTTGAAAAATATAAGTCAGCACATGCATCTAAATCAAATACGCGGAGCGTACCGAGTTCACCATCTTCAGCGACAGACATGGAGACATCTATAAGCGAATCTACTCAGTCTACTCAGCAGATATTAAAGGCAATAACAGATTCAGAACATAGAGTAACTGAAAAGATTGACCAAGTGCAAATTGATGTCTCCCTCCTCAGGCAAGATGTACAGAAAATCCGTGATAGAGTAAAAGAAACAGAACAGCGTATATCTCAATTAGAAGATGTCTCTCTACCACTGGTGAAAAAAAATTGAGGAACTGTCAACACAAGTAACTCTGATTAAAACTAAAATGACGGAGATGGAAGGAAGAAACAGACGCAACAACATTCGCTTGATTGGTCTTCCAGAGCGGACTGAGGGCCCCAACGCTGTAAAGTTTATTGAGGACTGGCTTATACGCCTGTTCACAAAATAAGTATTTACGCAACAGTTCACAGTGGAGCGAGCCCACAGGGTGCCTTCCCAACCCCTAAAACCTGGAGCTCCTCCACGCACATTTATATTCAGATTGCTGCACTACAGGGACAGAGACACAATACTCCATTTGGCAAGAACAAAAGGCCCAATACTTTATGACTCTCAACCAGTCTCATTCTACCCAGACTTTGCACCTGAAGTGCAATAGGAGCGAGCAAACTTTACTCATGTCAGGCGGAGGCTGAGGGAGAGAAATATTCAATTCTTTACCCAGCACGCCTGAGAGTCATCTTTGAGAACACTACTCATTTTTTCATGAACATTAAAGAAGCAACTGACTGGCTGGACCACCAGCCTGGCACAAATTAATGCAAAAATTTGATTGTGCGACTCGGAATATGCCCTGTTAACTTCTTATATCTCTCCCCCTGTTCCCCCCCCCCTCCCCCGTTTTTTTTTTTTTGCCACAGGGAACAAGAAACCTAGCTTAAAGTGGGAGCCCTCTAGCTGCTACAAGAAGCTGTGGATAGGCTTCCCCATATGAGGGGAAAGGTATCTGCATCCATGGGGGTTAAAAAAAGAAGTATTGTGGGTTTCGTTATGTGGTGTAGGGGTGTTTTTTTTTTTGTTGTCTTCTCTTTTTTAAGGGTAAAAGGTATGCCCCTAGCTCTAGAGGTTATATGGGGAGGGGGGAGGGGGGAATGGGTGTATGTATTTGTTTTTAATTATCGATGCTATAGTGCAATGTAATTATGTAGATTGTTGCTGTAATGTGTTGACATGCTTGGGTTCACTGCTACCCAGTCCTGCTCAAAGCCTGGCTAGCAGATTAAATATTTATGTCCTGCTAGTGTTTAGCTATGCAAACCTCCATTGTGTTAGGAGGAGGCATGGTGGCAGATTTCTATGCCACCTCCTGGCACCATCTGGGACGCCTTCCATAAATGTTCTTCTGCTTCCTTTGGTACTTTTAAGAATGCACTTACTTTTTCTTCTTTACTTGTGCACTATGGTATTAATGTGATAATGGGTTGTAACCTACTGCTATCTAAAACTAGACTAAAAAGCAGATATGGCAAGATTGAGTCAAAACAAAATAAGTAAAAAGGGCCTAAGCTGTTTATGCTGGAATGTTCGCGGATTAAATGAAAGAATCAAAAGATCATTGGTGATGTCACAACTTAAGAATATGAAGCAGATATTATCTGTTTGACAGAAACTCATCTAACTGACGATAGGACACAGGTATTAAAGAAGATGTGGGTCGCAAAGATGATCCATTCCACATTTACTCAGTGGGCTCGGGGGTTACAGTCTTGATTAGGAAGGGGATACAATTTGAGCTAGTACAGAGCGAAATAGACCCCTATGGTAGATATATTTTCCTAAAAGCAAAAATCTATCAACAACTCTTCTTTATTCTTGCAGTATATATACCTCCCCCATACAATAATGAAATTTTGCGGAAGGCAGCCCTGTACATTTCCACAGACCCTGATATACCAACCATGTGTATGGGTGATTTTAATAATGTCATGAATCTAGATCTTGACAGATGGAGACAATCCGCCAATCCAAGGCTAAGAACAGTTAACCCAGAACCAACCTCCTTTTCCAAAATGACAGGGGAACTTGGTTTTATAGATATATGGAGAGTGAGAAACCCTTGTACCTCCCAATACTCCTGCTTCTCGGCAACCCATAATACCTTATCAAGGATCGATATGATCTTGATTTCTCAGGGTCTAGCTCCAGTAATCAAAAATATCGAGTATCTATCGAGAGGTATATCGGACCACTCCCCTGTCATTTTGGTACTTGATATTTGTCCAGATAAAGGTTTGGGTACGTGGAAATTAAATCCCTACTGGCTTAAGGTG
Organism: Crinia signifera; assembly: GCF_055691185.1. Lineage (NCBI taxonomy): Eukaryota > Metazoa > Chordata > Amphibia > Anura > Myobatrachidae > Crinia > Crinia signifera. The sequence continues at coordinate 123,232,398 of NC_139222.1, forward strand.
TTGGGGAAAAGTAAGGGGGTGGTTGAGCCCTGGCAGGAATACCTGGTAAATAATGAAGGTTATGAAAATGTTGGCATACGTCACGATGCTTTTAAAGCAGTAATACGAGGGACATTTATAAAAAATTTTTTAATGAATTAAAGAAGTCTAGTAAAACCAGAGAGCGTGAGTTAGAAGACACAGCCCGGCGGATGGAGTCGAAATATATTAACTCCCAATTAATTAGCGATAGAGGGAGCATGCTGAAAGCCCAGGAAGAATGGGCTGACTATCTATACAGCAAAACAAAAAGGAAGTTAATGTTCTCTAGGCACCAACAATATTATCTGTCAGAAATGGGGGGTAAACAATTGGCCTTTCTGTCTAAGGTCTCACACAATCAGGAAACAGTAACAGAAATAATGAAACCTAGCGGCGAAACATGCTACAGTGGTAAAGAGATAGTGGGGGTTTTTGCTACTTATTATAAAGACTTTTATGAATCCTGGGGTGTACGAACAGATGGGGAACTGCAGCGTTATCTAAGCCAAGTACATCTGCGATCATTAACAGGGGAGGAAGCTGTAAAACTAGAAGCACCCTTTACGCTACAAGAAGTGGCGAATGCAATTTCGTCTCTTCCAGCGTCTAAAACTCCAGGCTGTGATGGGATCCCGATAGAGGTATATAAACAATATGCAGATTTTTTTTGTGCCTTACTTAAAGGACCTGTTTAATTCATTATTAGAATGGGGTTTTCTCCCCCCATCGATGATGGAATCTACAATAATAGTGATACCAAAAAAAGACAAGGATAAACTACTCCCTGAATCATACAGGCCTATATCTTTGTTAAATACCGATGTCAAAGTAATAGCCAAAATTCTTGCATTAAGATTGAATTCTATAATAAATCTAATAATCCACCCGGATCAAACAGGGTTTATGCCAGGGTGCTCTACTAGTCATAACCTCCGTAGATTGTTTTATCACCTGCAGAGGGAACAGGGTAAGGTCTCGGAAGCCTTTGTTGTGTCTCTTGACGCAGCAAAGGCCTTCGACACCGTAGAGTGGCAATACCTCTGGGCTATCCTGGAGAGATACGTATTTGGGCCGAGATTTGTTGCCTGGTTAAAACTACTCTATGATACACCAACAGCTAAAATCTCTGTTAATGGGTTCTGCTCAGACAATTTTAAGCTCTGTAGAGGAACCAGACAGGGCTGCCCCCTATCACCAACCCTGTTCGCAATAGCAATAGAGCCCTTAGCCTCCCTGATACGCTCAAACACCCAGATAAAAGGGATCAAAATAATAATGGATCATGAGGACAAAATAGCCCTCTATGCGGTTGATACGCTTCTATTCTTGGCAGATGCAGATGAGTCTCTGCAGACATTATTGAGGGTGGTGAATGAGTTTGGATTATATTCGGGACTTAAAATAAATTGGGAAAAATCCAACATAACTCCCCTCTCGGGGCTGATCCCTCTAGATCAAAATTATTATCAATATCTTGGGATATGGGTTACCCCGAACGTGGGTGAATTCATATAACTTAATGTTGACCCTATCACGGAAGAATTCAGGTCCAGGTCTAATGTTTGGAAGAGACTCCCTATATCTGTCACATGCTGCATAAATATGCTAAAGATGATAATTCAGCCGAAATACCTGTACATCTGGCAGAATTCGCCAGTTTATATCCCAAAAAAGGTCTTTTCATCTATTAACTCTATAGTGGTCTTGTTTGTCTGGAAGAATAGCCCCCCCCCCCCCCCCGGATCGCACTAAAAACCCTGTGTCGACAAAAGGAGCAGGGAGGACTATCTCTTCCAGACTTTAGAAACTTCTATTTAGCTTCACAGCTAGCAAACCTAAGGGTTTGGGTTATTAATGGGGATCACACCCTGCAGGCCTTTGTGAGGGAGAAATGCCCTCAGATAGAGCTGCCCTTACAACTGCAACTCTCAGGGGATAAAATAGGCAGACTTCCAGCGATAGCTCGCCAAGCAATTTTGATTTAGAGACAAGTGCATATTTTATATAACTGTAGGGGTATAGAAAGTGATTTGCCTCTCTGGAATAATAACAACTACCCTGAACTACAAAATATCTCCAGAGATAATATGTGGAAAAACAGGGGGGTCATTAATGTAGGTCAATTGTATAACGAAGGCACTTTAAAAACATTTGAACAGATCCAAAGGGAATGGGATATACCAAGTAAGGAGTTTTATAGATATCTACAGCTGCGGCATGCCATTACCGCCCAATTTGGGGTGACCACGCTGGAAATCTACATGTCCCCAATAAAGGCGAAGCTGAGTAGTTTACCCAATAGAGGACAGATATCTAATTTGTATGCCAATATTAATAACAGAGGTCAGGAGGATCAACTAGGCCACTTGAAGGAGAAATGGGAACAGGATCTAGGCCCCCTCACAGTAGAACAATGGGATCAAGCAAGGGCCTCGATAAAAACTGCTACTGCAAACGCTAGGTTTCAACAAAGTCACTTCTTTATTTTGCATAGGGTTTAATGGTCACCGGCAAGAATGCATCAACACAAACTACAAACTAATGATAATTGCCCAAGATGCGGGGTGGATAAAGTAGGATTCTGGCACCTACTCTGGGAATGCCCAGCGATACAGTGCTTTTGGAGAAAAGTTTGGTGTGACATTGAACAAACAGTTCCTATCAGTGTACAATTTAGCCCAAGAGTCTGTATGTTTGGAACTGGGGTGCGGGACTTATGCCCTAGGGACATATATTCCGGCCTTATGTGCCTATGCACTCTAGCGAAAGTATTGATAGCTCGAGTATGGTTCTCAGCTAAGAACCCTGAACTAATGCAGTGGAGAGCACTGGTTAATGAAGTGCTTAGGCATGAGAAATTTATGTACAAAGAGCAGAAAGCCATGGCCAAACACCACATCAAATGGGATCCATGGTGCCATTCAGCAATGTATGATCCCTGTGTGGACGGGGGTTTGTTAAGTGCAATCTGTGCAATGGAAGACCTTCTTTTTTTTTTCGTTTTTATAGAATATACCGTAAATAGATATAAATGTATGAAGCATCACTCTAGATATATATATATATACACAGTTACACTTGTGAACATAAACTTTTTAGATCACATATATAGAGCTGTTTATTGATATATAAAAGTAAGAAGTAATAAATAAGCATTAACCCCTTCCTGACACAGCCAGTTTTTGCGTTCCTGACAGAGCCATTTTTTTCAAATCTGACATGTTTCACTTAAGTGGGGATAACTTTCTTTTGCTTTTACTTATCCCAGTGATTTTGAGATTGTTTTCTCGTGACACATTGTACTTCAAGTTAGTGGTAAATTTGGGTCGATACAGTCTGTGTTTTTTTGTGAAAAATACCAAAATGTCGTGAAAAAATGGAAAATTTTGCAATTTGCAAAATGTCACATTTTCTGCTTGTGAGACAAATAAACATACCACTCAAAATAGTTAATAACTAACAAAGACCATATGTCTACTTTATGTTGCAATCATTATTTCAACCTCCTTTTCATTTTTTGGACACTAGGAGGCTTCAAATATGAATAGCAAATTCTCAAATTTTCAAGAAAATTTCAAACACTGATTTTTTTAGGGACCAGTTCAGTTCTGATGAGACTTTGAGGGACTTGTATGTGAGACACCCCCATAAATGATGCCATTTCAAAAACTGCACCCCTCACAGTATTCAAAACAGCATTTTGGAAGTTTGTTAACCCTTTATGTGTTTCACAGGAATTAAAACAAAGTGTAGGTGAAATTTAAAAATTTCTTTTTTTTTGCAGAGTTTCAATTTTAATACATTTTTCTAACGAATACAGTAGATTTTACTAGAGAAATGTGACTAAAAATTGATTCCCCCAATTCTTTTGTTTTCATAAATATCCTATATGTGGCCCTAGTGTGCACGTTGACCAAACCACAGGCTTCATAATAGAAGGAGCACCTACTTGATTTTGGAGCCTCCTTTTTATGAGATTTTTTTTTAGGTACCATGTAGGTTTCTAGGCACCATAAGTGCTAAAAGTTAGGAACCTCCCCCACAAGTCACCCCATTTTGCAAACTACACCCTTCAGGGAATTCATTTAGGGGTATAGTGTACATTTCAAACCCCCAGGGGTTTCACCAATTTTGATACAACTGGGCTGTGAAAATGAAAAAAAAATAATTTTTCATTTTCACAGCTCAGTTGTATCAAAATTGGTGAAACCCCTGGGGGTTTGAAATGTACACTATACCCCCTGATGAATTCCCTGAAGGGTGTAGTTTGCAAAATGGGGTCACTTGTGGGGGGGGTTCCACTGTATGGGTGCTTCAGGGGTCATTCAACCAGAATCTGTGCTGCAAAATCCAAAAATCACTCCTTCCCTTCTGAGTCCTGCCATGCACCCAACTGGTATTTTTTGGTCACATGTGAGGCATTGCCATACTCGGGAGAAATTGGGGCACAGATTTTGGGGTGCTTTGTCTCCTTCATTCCTTGTGAAAATGAAAAATTTTGAGCCAGATCTTCATTTTTGTGTAAAAAATGTAATTTTTTACACAAAAATGCAGTTCTGGCTCAAAATTTTTCGTTTTCGCAAGGAATGAAGGAGACAAAGCACCCCAAAATCTGTTCCCCAATTTCTCCCGAGTACGGCAATGCCTCATATGTGACCCAAAAATACCATTTGGGTGCATGGCAGGACTCAGAAGGGAAGGAGTGATTTTTGGTGGTGGAATGAATGGTGGGTGCTATGTCGCATTAGCAAGACCCCCGAAGCACCAATACAGTGGAACCCCCCCACATGTGACCCCATTTTGCTCACCAGCTTTGGGAGGGGGGCTGGCGCTGCGGCTGGTGGGGGGGTGGGAGGGGTGCTGGCGCTGCGGCAGCCGGGTGGGTGGGAGGGGGGGCCGCCGGGTGGGAGGGGGGGGGCTGGCGATCGGTGGTGATCGGTGCTGTACTTAACAGCACCGATCACTGTATATATATATATATATATATATATATATATATGTGTGTGTGTGTATATATATATATATATATATATATATATATGTGTATATATATATATATATAGATATATATATATATACATACATATATACACACATATATATATATATATATATATATATATATATATATATATATAGTTCATCTAAATAAATTTAAACAAATATCAAAGATTTAAGCAGCAGTGCTGCTGCTGGCGGGGGGGTGGGAGGGGGCTGGCGCTGCGGCTGCTGGCTGGGTGGGAGGGAGGCTGGAGAGAGGCTGCCGGGAGGGAGGGCGGGCTGCCGGGCGGGTGGGAGAGCGGTTTGCCGCTCTGTGGTGATCAGTGCTGTACTTAACAGCACCGATCACCACCGATCTCTGTGTTACCGAGCGGCTTAGCCGCCGGTAACACAGAAAACGCTGCAATTAGCTGTTCACTTTTGAACAGCCAATCGCAGCGATCGCCGACCGGGGGGGGGCACCCCTGCCCCCCCTGGGCGGCGAGGGGGGATGTCTGCTGTCAGGGACAGCAGACATCTCCAAACTGTCACCGCGTCTATAGACGCGGTGACAGTTAGAAGTCATGACGTATATATACGTCATGTGTCGGGAAGCACATCCCGGCCATGACGTATATATACGTCAAATGTCGGGAAGGGGTTAAAGAAATATTACATGCAGATGTTAATCATTTGTATTGGCCACACGATAAGTATATATTAATTTATAAAACACTTATAGATGTACACATAGTAGTATTATGGAGTTAGGAGCACCCTCGGGGTTTTCCTTTTTTTTTTTTTTCTTCCAACTACAATAATAAGGCTGGACTGCACTTAAGCAAGCCTGCATCCCGGGGAGCACTTGGAAAGACAGGTTCCACTGCAATGGCTTATACCTCTGTTGGGCATTGGCAGCGGGTAGGGAATTAGTGAGAGTGATTGTATATATAATATTGTTAACACAAATGTATGTAATACCACCACAATAGTGTTATCGAGCGCCCTTATTTCTCTATTAGTCTTTCCTTACTTTCAAACATCCATAGACCAGTATTTTCAATTATAAAACATTTATTAAAAAAAATTCACTTTATAAAACAAATTTATACTGTTGTTCCTTGTCACAGGATTTTCTTACAGAGTGGATGTGAATAAAATCCCGACGCGTTTCGTCTCACAATGAGACTTCATCAGGGGTGCTTTACAAAAAATCTACAAAAGGTTATTCTTAAAGGACAGACAAAAGATTTTTTTGGAAGAATTCTTTTGGTAAGTGGAGGATTTAGTATTTATTCATTTCACCACAAGATTGAAGGAACAGATTTGTCTTTATTACCAAATTGGGAGGAAACTGGGGGGGGGGGGGGGGGGAGGAGGAGAGAAGAAACCCCCACCAAGAGAGCTAAATTTATTATATTTGTATGTTTGATCAATATAACATACCTTCTTAAGTCTTTATAGGATTTATACTATTTCCTGATTGGTTTATTTTCAATTTTTAATGTAGAGTATTTTCTTCACCAAGTGTACTTTCACTATTAATAAATGAACATGTATGAAACTCATGGTATTGCGGTCTTGTATGTTTACACACACATACACATATATAAGTAATTTCAATTCATATTACCTTTAAAATATGGTGCTCTTATTAAGTGAATATGCCATATATCTGCTTCGACTTTCACTTTTACTTTTTAAACAAGTAGTTCTGGATCCTCTTATAGATGGATACTTCTCCCCTCTTACAGGGTAGATATCTAATAACATAGTTTTTATAATTATTCATATATAAAGGTGAGTAACTTATTTTTCAAAATGATTGTCAGATTTTAATTTCATATACATACCAATCCAATTAGGGCCTTTAAATGGGTATTAATCACATATTACCTCATGTGCCATGATCCAAGCTTTGATAAAGAATTATGCTTCAGTTTTTACTCTATATAGAGACAAGGATAATAATATTTTGATCCTGCCAATAATTTTTAAATGCATTTATATATTCTTTTCACTCATTTATTATTTTTATTTCTATTTCTTCATATATTTTATTTTTTAGATTTAAATTTTTTTTAAAAATTTTAAAATGTTTTTACATACCTCCAATAAGTGTATAATAGTTAGATCCTTTTAAGGATTACTTTCTGGAATCCAACAGAGGCAGATATTCCCTAATGGGTAATATACAAAGTATTACAATCATAGTAAATAATAGCAAACAACATTCCCTATGAACAGTCCCATATAAGGTCAATAAAACTTCTTTTACCTGACTCAACCAGCAGTAGTGAACTCCTCTGTGTCCAAAGTGCAAGTGATTAGTGTGTGCTCCAGTGTCTCTATTTATAGGGAGTGATCTGTGACATCACTTCCTGTGGTTTAAAAAATATATTTACTTATGAATGGTGTTTTTATGGATAAAATCCTATTATTATTATTATTTATTATTTATCCATATGTACACACATATGGTTCCATATATTCTGGTGCTTATAAAATGATTTAAATAGTTTTGGTAAACGTGCATTATTAGCTGTGCGTAAATGTACCTAATTAGACTTATATTTAATTTATATTTAATCTTTCTAGTTTGGTAGGGCCAGTACTAAACTCTCATAATTAGCAACTTGTCCCTATCTCCTCCTCTTGGATTAGGGACAAGTTGCTAATTATGAGAGAATCCTTTTGGATTTATTCCTTAGATCAGGCATGTCCAAACTGTGGCCCTCCAGCTGTTGTGAAACTACACATCCCAGCATGCCTTGCCATAGTTTTAGCATTCCCTAATAGCAAAACTGTGGCAATGCATGATGGGACTTGATGTTTCACAACAGCTGGAGGGCCATAGTTTGGACATGCCTGCCTTAGATACTATGGTCCCAAATGGCCTGAACGAGATGATTGAGATCACTCCGTTCTTGTAGTCTGAAACCCACTGAGATCCTTTGCAGCCGTGTTAATATCCTTCTTTTGTTATGTAAAAAATTTAAAAATTGTTGAAAAATTGAAAGTATGTTTCATACAATGTGCTACAAGTAGTCAACTATGTGACATATATATGTATGTAATCAAGAGTGAATTTACATGAATGGAACAAAACTAATAATATAAGAAATCAATATCATTGTGCAATATGTTTGTAAAAAGGACTAATGTACCAATTATGTGTTTGTGTAATGAAATAAGTTGTATTGTGCTATTTTTTGATAAATAATGTATAGGAAATTATATTGAACATTAGGTTATAAAACTGAAACCTCATGTACTGTGAAGGATGTAAAAATGATTTTTTTTGTAAAGCAAGCACCATTCCATATTAATTATCCCATGATAGGTAACATTTATCGAGAAGATATAGGTTATATATGTTATATATATATATATATATATATATATATATATATATATATATATATGTGGGTAAATTCTATATTGTTTAGTTAAGTATCATTAAATAGTAACAACAGTTATGAGGGAAAAGGGCACCATTTGAAACATAAAATACACTTGATGCGATCACCATTATAATATAACTTACTTTATACCGAAAGAAAAGGTCATAAAAACTTAAATAAAAAATAAAATAACAACACGCTCCATAAAGAAGCATTTTTTCATAGTTTCGATAAGAATAAAAATAAAAATAAAATATATAGAAATTAAAAATGGAATTACCTACACAAATGAAGGTTATGAAGTAACACCCTTTATTAATTAATTTTTCTGCCTATTTCGTGTGTTCTCTTTCCAATTTTTATATATATATATATATATATATATATATTTTTTATTAATTGCTGCTCCTTTTTAATGTATAGTCCATGATTTATTGAAAATTGGGCTATCTCCATGAGCCAAATTTATTGGTTGATTTTTTATATGATTATATATTTTTTGCATATATTATAAAAAAAAAATTTTCTGTATATATATATTTGTGTGTTACTGATATTCAATTGATTTGATAAATATGTCATTAGACACAAGGTGTTGTGCTGATTTGAATTACGATGTTTCAACGATATTGTGTTGTTTGAATCACGATGTTCGATTGCTGCTAATTTTTTATACAAACTGAATGCACTTTATATATATGTATATTTGTACTGTATTTATGATTTCAATGTCATGTATGCATTTTATATATTTTTAATTTGTCTGATTTTCATTGTAAATCCATGGCAAAATAGCTCCGTGCACAGCATAGTTCTGTTTTTGGGCTTTCCCATTGGTTGCCCCACGGGCGCACCTTCCACCATTTAGCCTATTGGGAACCTTGTTTCTCGTCACATATGTTGATTTTTCAGACGCGCTTTAGCGCGCGCCTGCTTCACTTCCCGCTGTCCAATCACGGGCTTTGGGTTTCTGGTGACTGCACCATAAAACCCGAACGAGCGGACGTAATAGCCACGCCCTCTGACGAAGTCTTAGTGACGAAACGCGTCAGGGCGTGGCTTACGTCGCTCATTCTACTTACCTCCTGTGACGCTGTACTCTGGTGGCTTCCCCCGTCCTCTGCACGGCAACCCAGCCTGGCGGCGTTCTGAAAGGGAGTTCCAGAGGGGCTGATCGTGTGAGCTGTCTTGCCTTGGATAGTATGTACATGTCATGTGGTAGCCAGTCCACAGAGCTTTAATACTTGGTACGAGGCTTTTATATTGCTGTACCCGGGAATTTTATTTTCCATAATAAATTTGTCTCTTTTAATGCACTATGGAGCGCACCTTTTTCTTATCTTTTGCTGCCTAGAAAAATTTCCTCTGTGGATCCCAGAGGCTCCGTTTCGGAAAAGGTTGCTGCTGGGACGGATTGGTCCTTTCCTGTCTTTATTAATACCCCAAGTGAACTATCTGGAGGTTTCATTACACTGGACTTTCCTATACCCATAATTGGCGCATGGTGTACCATCTGTGAAAATTCGTTGTTCGTTTGGATCCTGGTAAAACCGTCGCTGCCTATATTGGTGTATTCGTTCTTATATATATATATCTGTTTGCATTTTCATTATATATCTCTTGGTGATTTGCAATTGTCATCATGTTTAGAAATAGTGATCTTAACTTAACAAGATCACAGGAATGTCTTAGGATATTTGATGAACAGGCCACATCGGCCAGTCATGCAAGCACAGCTAACATTAGTAATGGTGATTTGATAGATCTTGAACGGCTTCTTATTAAAGAGTCAAAAACTTGGTGGGACATTAAAAGTCTCGACAACTATGTCAGCTGTGGTCGCATTCCTAGAGGTTTAAGGTTGGTTAAAAATCCCTCTTTTGGGAAAGATGATGAAAATTTCATCAGAGAATGGAACCGCACTCTTGATGCGTGCTCCATTGAGCTGATGCGGCTCATTATTTCTGAAAAGAAAAAAACATTCAATGAAATAGAATCCAACTTAGCAAGTCTAATTCCCAACCTTGAAGCTAATTATAGCAAAGAAGCTTTGTCATCAGCAAAAGCTGAGATTGACAAAAAAGTGTCGGCTGTTGAGACTAAAATAGTCGACACTAAACAGAAAAAATTTATCAGAGATAAGACTGATTATGAAAATAACCAAGTCAGAACCTGGCAAACAGCCAGAAAAATCGAGAAAAAAGTATATCCCATTAACAGAAAAAATAGGGCCAATAGAAGAGTATCCATCAGTAATGATGCGTACTCAACACCTAAAAGGTATAGGCCCCCACATTTTAGAGAACACACGCCATACAGATGGAAAAAAGTACCTATTAAAAATAGGGATCCCAAACAACACTGGAATGAGCCAGTTTTTGATAATGGTCAGTCCAGAAATTGGACACATAAAAACAGATTTGAGGTACTCCAATCCACACAGGACAGTCGGCCTTTTTTAGATTGGGGCCAGGTCGAGCACCCTCCTCTAACAGCCCCAAATCGCACCCCTATAAGAGTAAAAAGACGACTAGGGGATCTAGAGGAAAGGGACTGCATACGAAGAGAACCAAAACAGCGTCTAATTCAATAGGCTCTGTTAGTACACTTACTAACGATAACCTAGTTAGTGGTCCTACTCATAGTTTAGATAAACTATCTTTAGAAAAAATTGGTATTTTCAATCTTTCTAAAAAAAATCTCACTAATATAGAAGTCTCAGTACTACAGAAGGGTTTATCTTTTGCCCCGGCACATGGACCTGATAAGGCTGATCTACAAATTGAATTAAATTTGTTCACACGTAAATTAACATTAAAAAGACATTTCCTAAAAAAACCTACCATTGAGAAAACACCAGAGACTGACAATGGATCAGGCTTAAAACTGAAGTCGACGTACTACCCCCTTGAGTCAAGGGGCCCCTACATCGACCTCTTTTCGGAATTGGTTAAAAAAGATCTAGCCAAGATGGACCCCAATATCAGGGGCCGTCATAATTTAAATTTTAAGGAATCATCAGCCTTAAAGAGACTTAAAACAGATAGTTCAATAGTCATAAAGAGCGCGGACAAAGGTGGCGGTGTCGTCATCATGGACCGCAGCCACTATGTCGACGAAGCATATAAATTGCTATACGATGTTAACTCTTACGTTAAACTACCCTGTGATCCCACCAAGGAATACCTAGTGGTTCTTGAACAGATTTTAAAAACTGGTTTAAGTGAAAAAGTTATCAACATCGATGAATATCGATATTTGTATAACACCTGTCCATCGTTAGCTACATTTTACCACTTGCCAAAAGTGCACAAGAGCACCACTGCTCCACCTGGAAGGCCCATTGTGGCCGGGATTGGGTCCTTAACATCTCGTATCTCTGAATACGTCGATTGTTTTATTAAAAAGTATGTGCCCACAATAGAAACCTATATAAGGGATTCTACCCACCTTCTACAGATACTGGACACTATTGTCTGGGAACATGATTATTGTTTTGCTTCTATTGATGTACAAGCACTTTATACGTGTATCCCTCATGATAAGGGTATACGGTCTGTACAACAAGTCTTGTCAAGAGACTCCTCCATCTCCCCTGCAAAGAACAACTTTATATGCGAATGCTTAAAATTTGTTCTTAAGTATAATTTCTTCGAGTTTTTGGAACAGTGGTTCCTGCAGATATGCGGGACTGCTATGGTGACGATTTGCGCTCCAAGTCTAGCTAACGTTTACATGGACGAGTGGGAAACCACAATTCTTGATAAAGATATGAGACGGAATATCGTCCTGTTTAAGCGTTACATAGACGATATAATTATTATATGGAGAGGTGATGTTGATTCATTCAATGAGTTTGTGAGTCTATTGAATGTTAATTCTTTTAATTTAAGATTTACGTCTAATTTTCAAAAAAATAAGATTGAATTTTTGGACGTCATGCTCAGCACTGAGAATTTTCCAGACAATCCAAAGATTGAAACATCTACTTTTTTCAAACCGGTAGATGCTAACAGTTATTTGGATTATACTAGCTGTCACCTCAATGCCTTGAAGGATAACATCCCTTTTTCTCAATTCCTCCGCTTGCGGAGGAATTGTTCAGACACTACCAGGTTTGAGGAACAATCAGAAGTCTATGTTAACAGGTTTAAAGACCGAGGTTATCCGACCAGCATTATTTACAATTCTCTTGAAAGGGCTAGAGGACTTGAAAGAAATAATTTACTTCAAACTAATCCAAAAAATTCTTTACCTCTTGCACAAACTGGTAGACCTTCTGATGTATTGTTTGTTACTAAGTACAACACTCATGAAAATGAAATCAAGCATATACTTAGGAAACATTGGAATGTCCTTAAAATGGACCCTATATTAAAAGATGCCATTTCCGAGTATCCCAAAATAGTATATAAGAAGGCAGACACTCTCAAATCTCTTATATCTAAAAGCCAGCTTGAAAACGTTGTGGAGAGACCCATTAGTAACACCTTTCTATCTCTAAAAGGAAGCTTTCCCTGCAATGGATGTAAGGTGTGCGCCCACATGAAGAAGGGCCCTGACATCATGGGCACTGAGTTGAAAATTCAAAAGTTCATTAACTGCAATTCCATGTATGTAGTCTATTTGTTATCATGTGGTTGCGGGCTAAACTACATCGGTAAAACTAAACGTTGCTTGAAAGTGAGAATCCTCGAACATCTGAGGAACATTAAACACGGGGTACTTAATCATAGTGTTCCCCGACACTTTAAAGAGAAACATAATTGCGACCCGAGTAGTTTATCTTTTCAAGGGATTGAACTTGTATTGAAAGGGAAGAGAGGGGGAGACCACGATAGACTCTTAATTAAAAGAGAGACTATGTAGATCCTCAAACTTAATACTCTTGCCCCCACAGGTTTAAATGAAGGTTATGAAGTAACACCCTTTATTAATTAATTTTTCTGCCTATTTCGTGTGTTCTCTTTCCAATTTTTATATATATATATATATATTTTTTTTATTAATTGCTGCTCCTTTTTAATGTATAGTCCATGATTTATTGAAAATTGGGCTATCTCCATGAGCCAAATTTATTGGTTGATTTTTTATATGATTATATATTTTTTGCATATATTATAAAAAAAAAAAAATTTCTGTATATATATATTTGTGTGTTACTGATATTCAATTGATTTGATAAATATGTCATTAGACACAAGGTGTTGTGCTGATTTGAATTACGATGTTTCAACGATATTGTGTTGTTTGAATCACGATGTTCGATTGCTGCTAATTTTTTATACAAACTGAATGCACTTTATATATATGTATATTTGTACTGTATTTATGATTTCAATGTCATGTATGCATTTTATATATTTTTAATTTGTCTGATTTTCATTGTAAATCCATGGCAAAATAGCTCCGTGCACAGCATAGTTCTGTTTTTGGGCTTTCCCATTGGTTGCCCCACGGGCACACCTTCCACCATTTAGCCTATTGGGAACCTTGTTTCTCGTCACATATGTTGATTTTTCAGACAGGCTTTAGCGCGCGCCTGCTTCACTTCCCGCTGTCCAATCACGGGCTTTGGGTTTCTGGTGACTGCACCATAAAACCCGAACGAGCGGACGTAATAGCCACGCCCTCTGACGAAGTCTTAGTGACGAAACGCGTCAGGGCGTGGCTTACGTCGCTCATTCACCTTACCTCCTGTGACGCTGTACTCTGGTGGCTTCCCCCGTCCTCTGCACGGCAACCCAGCCTGGCGGCGTTCTGAAAGGGAGTTCCAGAGGGGCTGATCGTGTGAGCTGTCTTGCCTTGGATAGTATGTACATGTCATGTGGTAGCCAGTCCACAGAGCTTTAATACTTGGTACGAGGCTTTTATATTGCTGTACCCGGGAATTTTATTTTCCATAATAAATTTGTCTCTTTTAATGCACTATGGAGCGCACCTTTTTCTTATCTTTTGCTGCCTAGAAAAATTTCCTCTGTGGATCCCAGAGGCTCCGTTTCGGAAAAGGTTGCTGCTGGGACGGATTGGTCCTTTCCTGTCTTTATTAATACCCCAAGTGAACTATCTGGAGGTTTCATTACACTGGACTTTCCTATACCCATAATTGGCGCATGGTGTACCATCTGTGAAAATATATATATATATATATGTGGGTAAATTCTATATTGTTTAGTTAAGTATCATTAAATAGTAACAACAGTTATGAGGGAAAAGGGCACCATTTGAAACATAAAATACACTTGATGCGATCACCATTATAATATAACTTACTTTATACCGAAAGAAAAGGTCATAAAAACTTAAATAAAAAATAAAATAACAACACGCTCCATAAAGAAGCATTTTTTCATAGTTCCGATAAGAATAAAAATAAAAATAAAATATATAGAAATTAAAAATGGAATTACACCCCCGGCGCAAGATGAAATTTTAAAGATGGTGGTGCGTTCCACTCGAACGAGTGACACGCATTGCACCAATCACGAGAGCTAATATAGTTACAAGATTCCGCAAAGCGGAAGTATGTACTTCCGGGAAGGAGCAATGATGGCGGTGCGCTCCATTAGAAAAACGAATGACACGCATGACGTCCAACATTAGAGCCGACGTTGGTGCTGGCGAGTGCTAAGCGGAAGTATGTACTTCCAAAAAGGGTTCATGCGGTCCACCAAATAAGGTGGAACGCTGAGGGACCTATCAGGAAATTATCCTATATGCCGTAAAAATGGCGGTGCGTTCCACTGGCCCGCAAGTGGAACGCAAACCAGCCTATTAAGGCTTATTTCTATAAATTTGGATACCCTATTGATTTATATACCCACATATGCTATTTAGGAGTTTAGTACTGGCCCTACCAAACTAGAAAGATTAAATATAAATTAAATATAAGTCTAATTAGGTACATTCACGCACAGCTAATAATGCACGTTTACCAAAACTATTTAAATCATTTTATAAGCACCAGAATATATTGAACCATATGTGTGTACATATGGATAAATAATAAATAATAAATAATAATAATAATAATAATAGGATTGTATCCATAAAAACACCATTTATAAGTAAATATATTTTTGAAACCACAGGAAGTGATGTCACAGATCACTCCCTATAAATAGAGACACTAGAGCACACACTAATCACTTGCACTTTGGACACAGAGGAGTTCACTACTGCTGGTTGAGCCAGGTAAAAGAAGTTTTATTGACCTTATATGGGACTGTTCATAGGGAATGTTGTTTGCTATTATTTACTATGATTGTAATACTTTGTATATTACCCATTAGGGAATATCTGCCTCTGTTGGATTCCAGAAAGTAATCCTTAAAAGGATCTAACTATTATACACTTATTGGAGGTATGTAAAAAAATGTAAACAAAATTAAAAAAATTTAAAATCTAAAAAATAAAATATATGAAGAAATAGAAATAAAAATAATAAATGAGTGAAAAGAATATATAAATGCATTTAAAAATTATTGGCAGGATCAAAATATTATTATCCTTGTCTCTATATAGAGTAAAAACTGAAGCATAATTCTTTATCAAAGCTTGGATGGCACATGGGGTAATATGTGATTAATACCCATTTAAAGGCCCTAATTGGATTGGTATGTATATGAAATTAAAATCTGACAATCATTTTGAAAAATAAGTTACTCACCTTTATATATGAATAATTATAAAAACTATGTTATTAGATATCTACCCTGTAAGAGGGGAGAAGTATCCATCTATAAGAGGATCCAGAACTACTTGTTTAAAAAGTAAAAGTGAAAGTCGAAGCAGATATATGGCATATTCACTTAATAAGAGCACCATATTAAAGGTAATATGAATTGAAATTACTTTTATATGTGTATGTGTGTGTAAACATACAAGACCGCAATACCATGAGTTTCATACATGTTCATTTATTAATAGTGAAAGTACACCTGGTGAAGAAAATACTCTACATTAAATATTGAAAATAAACCAATCAGGAAATAGTATTGAAAATAAACCAATCAGGAAATAGTATAAATCCTATAAAGACTTAAATCCTATAAAGACTTAAGACTTAAATTTTGATTTAACAGGTTATTCTTAAATGACAGACAAAATATTTTTTTGGAAGAATTCTTTTGGTAAGTGGAGGATTTAGTATTTATTCATTTCACCACAAGATTGAAGGAACAGATTTGTCTTTATTACCAAATTGGGAGGAAACTGGGGGGGGGGGAGGAGGAGAGAAGAAACCCCCACCAAGAGAGCTCAATTTATTATATTTGTATGATCAAACATACAAATATAATAAATTGAGCTCTCTTGGTGGGGGTTTCTTCTCTCCTCCTCCCCCCCCCAGTTTCCTCCCAATTTGGTAATAAAGACAAATCTGTTCCTTCAATCTTGTGGTGAAATGAATAAATACTAAATCCTCCACTTACCAAAAGAATTCTTCCAAAAAAATCTTTTGTCTGTCATTTAAGAATAACCTGTTAAATCAAAATTGTCAATATTGTTATGTCTTTCCTATTATCATATGGAATGTTTACCAATTTGTTCTACTTTTGTAGATTTTTTGTAAAGCACCCCTGATGAAGTTCTCATTGTGAGACGAAACGCGTCGGGCTTTTATTCACATCCACTCTGTAAGAAAATCCTATGACAAGGAACAACAGTATAAATTTGTTTTATAAAGTGAAAAATGTTTTTAATAAATGTTTTATAATTGAAAATACTGGTCTATGGATGTTTGAAAGTAAGGAAAGACTAATAGAGAAATAAGGGCGCTCGATAACACTATTGTGGTGGTGTTTGATTGAAGTAGCCTCACTAGTAGGAGGCTAAGTGTTATAAGCGACCTACCTGTATTTCTTATACTAGCGCACATTTGGGAATTTTGTATTGTGTACAAATGTATGTAATGATCTACATTTTAATATAATACTGCATCTTCGGAAGTAATAGAATCGATTTTTATTGTTATCTTTTGTATGTTTAATGTATAAATTATAAATGTAATAAAATGAAATAAAGAATATTAAAATTAAAGAGGTGCCCACTGCATGACGGTCTCCTGTCCCATCTGGGGGAATCCACTGTCGGGGCTCGACTGAAGTTCTTCAGTCACGTCTAGCTTCAGTCTTGTCATGACTCATGGTTAAGGGATCTGGTAGCTCAGGCTACAAGATTCACTTTTGCTTGTCACCCCCAAGCAGATTCTTCAAGGGACAACTTTTTCTATTTTCGGCTGTCAAGACTGCGGACAATGGGAGTTATGGTTCCTATACCCAAAGATCAACATACTCAGGGATACTACTCCAGTCTTTTTCTCATGCCAAAGCCAGACGGCTCGGTGCGGCCTGTACCGTACTTACTAGCAGTCAATTCAAGATGGATTCCCTGCAGAATTCCTGCTCTCTCGATATCAGGGATGCATACCTACACATCCCTATCTGGGCTCCTCACCAGGCCTTCATTCAATTCATGGTACAAAATCATCACTGGCAGTTTCAGGCCCTGCTGTTCGGTCTTTCATCTGCGCCACGGGTCTTCACCCAGATGATGGCAGTGATGATACAGATTATTCGCTCTCAGGGTGTGACAATTATCCCTTATTTGGATGACCTGCTGCTGAAGAGCCTTTCAAGGGATACGCTGTTGGCCAATATCCTTTCTCATGAGTGGATCTTGAACTTCGCAACTCCATCTTGAAGGTCCCAACTCCAACTTCTCAGCGTCTTTTCCTAGGGATGACTCTGGACACTCTCCAGATTAGGGGTTTCCTTCCATCCGACCAGATTCAATCCTTGCAGGCCCTAGTCCGGATGTTGCTGCGTCGTCGACAGGTGTCAGTACATCTTTGTACCAGACTCCTAGTAAAAATGGTGACCTCTTTCAAGGCAATTCAATACGATTTTTTCCACTCAAGACCTTTTCAGTTGTCCCTCCTCCATCAGTGGTTGGGTTCACACCTGCATCTGCAACAGAGGGTGACTCAATCTCTTTTAGCATGACTGTCTCTGCTGTGGTGGCTCAACTCCAAAAATTTGCAGAAAGGCAAAAGGCTCGGTATCTAGCAGTGGACACTCCTCACCACAGATGCCACTCTGGATCAGCAGTTCCAGGGATTATGGACGAAGCAAGAGAGCCTGCTCTGAATCAACGTGCTGGAACTCAGAGTGGTATATTATGCCCTCCTTCAGTCGAAACATCTTCTGCAAGACAGGGCCATCCGAGTCCAGTCCTACAACCTCACGGCTGTCGCCAATATCAACAAACAGGGTGGTACTTGAAGCCAGGCGGCCATGAAGGAGGTGAGCAGGATCATACTGTGGATAAGTACAGGCAAGGCCATCTTCATACCCGGAGAAGACAATTGGGAGGGCGACTTCCTAAGTGAGCAGGATGTCTATCAAGGAGAATGGTGTCTCCACCCACAGGTGTTTCAGACCTTGGTGTGTCATTGGGGCTGACCTCAGGTGGACCTGATGGCGTCCCAACACAATTTTCAGCTCCCAAAGTACATTGCACGGACTCAAGACCCACAGGCTGTGGGGGTGGATGCACTGGTCACGCCTTGGCCTTTTCAGTTCGTGTACCTTTTTCCTCCGTTCCCATTGATACCTCGGATATTACAAAGCATATGGAGAGAGGGAGTCACGGCCCTTCTAATAGTGCTGGACTGGCCTCTTGGTACACCAATCTGACAGCTCTGCTAGTCGATGAGCCGTGGCCATTGCCTCTTCAAGAAGACCTTCTCAGTCAAGGACCCTTCATCTTTCCAGATTTAATATGTCTTCATTTGACGGCTTGGCTGCTGAAAGGTCCATCTAAAGATGAGCAGGTATCCCAAGAGCAGTTATACCTACCATGATGCAGGACAGAAAGGAAGTCACTTCAAGACACTACCACCGTATTTGGAGATCGTATGTGGCTTGGTGTGAGGGATGTGGAGTTTCTACCACCCTGTTAGAAAAAGGCTAGACTTCTCCTGTTTCTAGAACAAAAAAAGAAGAGAGAAAGAACAGAATGTCTGGGTTGGTGCACCTAAGAAATAATGTACAATAAAATTTAACTTTTATTTGAAGGTATCTAAAAGCTTGCGAAAATAAAAACACTAGTATTGAGAAAAGGGGGAGGGAAGGGGGGATTTGGGAATTTTTCTCGCACAGACTTAGAAGTCCATAATTAATATTCATCTATATACCAATGTATAATATAATTCAAAATGACAATGATGTCACAATTTTTCTAGTTGGCGGTGCTCCCACGAGTCATGGTAATTGGTTATATACAAAAAGAAAATAGATGACTCTCTTTTTGGGGCACTATTAAAGAGTGCCCCAAAAAGAGTAATCTTTTTTCTTTTTGTATATAAGAAAATAAAAACACACAAACATACATATACACACACGACTGGTGATTTAAAAAAGGATCTGAATCCTTATGTGCCCCCGAAATTCAATTTCCTTAGTATTGGATTGTTTTATATCTTGTAGATCCCCTGGTGTGTATGTGGACCCAGGGGGAATCCACTTGGTGATTCCTGTCTCACACTGTGAGATTAATAGGTTGCGGCTTGCTCAATTCAACATGTAACCCTTAAGTATGATCTACCATGAGACCGGGTTTGAGTGTTGATTCTTATCAGAATCTATAGTACAGGGAGGCTCAAAAAGGTCCTATCGTGCAGAGTTTAACCAGTGGTGCTGGGTGCGGAAAGTAACTCCGTCACCCGACCGTATCACGGTCACTGCTGCTTGCCGTGGACTGCTTCTCCCACTATCTCCATCAGCATTGGTGAAACCGAGATCACGTCCACCGACCAAACGCGCTGCCTCGGTGTCATCATTGACTCCTCCCTCTCTTTCACCCCCCACATTCATGCTCTCTCACAGTATTGCCAATTTCACCTACGCAACATCTCACGCATCAGACCATTCCTCTCCACTGACGCGACCAAAATTCTCATTCACTCTCTTGTCATCTCCCGCCTTGACTACTGCAACATCCTTCTCTCTGGGCTACCTTTCACCCGCCTCGCACCTCTCCAATCCATTCTTAACGCTGCTGCTAGGCTCATCTTCCTCTCCTGCCGCTCTACCTCCGCCTCCCCCCTCTGTCTATCTCTTCACTGGCTCCCCATTCCTTTCTGAGTTCTCTTTAAACTCCTCACCACCACCTACAAGGCTCTCTCCTCCTCCACCGCTCCTTACCTCTCTTCACTGATCTCTATACACACTCCCTCCCCTCCTCTTCGCTCCATCGCTGACCGCCGACTGACCTCTCACCTAATCACCTCCTCCCACTCCCGTGTCCAAGACTTCTCTCGTGCTGCCCCCCTGCACTGGAACAACCTCCCGCCACCCATCAGGCTTTCTGATTCCCTTACCTCCTTCAAGCGCTCCCTCAAAGCCCACTTTTTTCGACTAGCCTATCCCTCCTCCTAACCTCTTTTGATCCTCCTATCCTGCCTCCGTTCCCCTCCGTTCCTACTTATCCTATTGTTTTTCGTTCGTCCACCCACCTATTTTTAGTATGTTAACTCTTATGAGTAGGGTCCTCCTTCCTCACGTACTCACCCTACCTCTTTACCTCACCTGTGCTCCTGTCCTGTTCTTCCCTTCCTCTACTTCATCTTCAGTCTCCTCGACAATTTTGACACCTACTTCTGAACTGATGCTGATTTTAGTTCTACCAGCTATACCCCTATTTATACTGTATTTTTCAACACACCCTGTACGTTACCTTGTAATTTGTTTTTTGTTTGCTATGTACGGTGCTGCGGACACTTTGCGTTGCCTTATAAATAAACGTACTACTACTACTGCTGCCGTATCCCTTATAGTAAGAGGACGCCTGAGGTATGTGCCCGTGCACGGCCTCAGGGATGCAAGACAACTGCTGAGGTAGGGTGACGGCCATCAGACCCTACACCTTTCAGCAGTGGGGTTCCGTGTACAGCGGAGACCTGTTGGCACAACTGTTACATAAATCAAAATACATTGGTAAGTGGGGAGGGGGTATCGGGGAACACACTGGAGTGCGGTCAGTGCACGTTTCGCAAGAGCTTCGTCAGCTCCATAAACCTCTGTTCTGTTTCTCCTGTTTCTACAGGCGTGTTTAAGTTCTGGTTTAAAGCTGAACTCCCTGAAGGTTCAGGTCTCAGCCCACTCTATGTTTTTCCAAAAAAGATTGGCCTTCATCCCAGAATTCCAACTTTTTTCCCAAGGGGTGCCGAGGTTACAACCTCCTATTCTCCCACCTACGGCGCCCTGGGACCTAGACTTGGTCCTCCGATTTTTTACAATCATCAGTGTATGAGCCATTAGAAGATGTGGACCCTGACTTCCGGTGGGCGGGTCCGCACGAGCAGCCACATTTTAAAGAGCTCCTGGTTCCCCTGGCACATACTAACCTTCCCGGGGTCTCCATCTCCCCCGTGGGTGGCGATCATCCAGGGGAAGCTGCAAGGATAAGTACAGGCAAGGCAGGATAAACAGCACCAGCTCCCTGTACTACAGGCACCGGAATGCAGGCTTGCTGGGTGCTGCCGACAGCCATCTTGGAAGTGGCAGGGAAGATGTGATGGCTCCAAAGGCAAGCATAACATCTCCGCCCCCGGGGTCTCCACCTCCCCAGCGGGCGGCAAACACTGGAGACGAAGTATAATAGGTGCAGGTGGTCCGGGCTCCACAGTGCCGACTCCACTGCACCAACTCCCTGCACTGCAGCCACCAGACCACCGGCTTCCTGGGTAGAGCCGGCAGACATCTTGGGAGTGGCGGGAGGGACGCAGAGGCTCCACAGAGCGGTCACAGCGCTGGCCGCTGCCCACAGACAAGAGACTTCACAGTGGGGTAAGATAAACCCCTAAACCCCCACCACCATCACTGCCTCTCGCTCCTGGCTGGTTGCTGGGGCACCCACTGCTGCCCTTCTCCCTGCTCCTCGTCCCCCTGCTGCAGCTGCAGCCCCTCTCTCCCACACAGCCCCACAATCAGGCACACTTGCCTCTCTTCTATACACTGACTCATCCACTCCAGACTGGGCAAGCTTCATCCCTCCCTATATATTATTTTGGGAGACACTCACTATGGAGAAATATGTGGCTAAAACTCCTAGGGGTCCTAAAGGCTCACAGGCCAGAAACAAGGCAAGTGAAAATGAAAAAGCTTTGCATTCTGACTGCTCCCTCTCCCCGACATCCGTCAGGGGTGATGACCTTACTGAGCCACTGATTGTTAATGCGAAACACAATCCCTCGACAGTACAAATTGCGAAATAAATATTTGATATTATTTCCCCACTACTGGATGCCAAACTGGCCTCTTTGCTTCAAGCCATTTGTCAGGAACCCCGGTTCTCACACCGCTCGCATGCGCCCCTTACCGGCACGCTGGGGTAATATTCTCCGTAGATCAGCTGCCGGCACAGTCAGCAATCCCTGGCATGATGTCTCCTGCTTCCAAGTCGCCCCTGCGTCACTGTGAACTCCAGGTGTATTCCCTAATCAAACTGCGGGTCACATGATCCAGGTAAGCTCCAACTCACTTCCTGGTCTGTGTGCTGCTGCTGCAGCTAATCCCATCACCTGTGTCTGATTCCCTAATCACCTGGAGGGATAAAAGCCTGGCTCACTGTCTCCTCGTTGTCTTGAACAACTCGTCAGTTTATCTGCGAGTTCTCCAGCGTCAGCTCCTGTCAAGACTCCCCACTTGCTCCAGAGGTCCGGTTTCCTGAGTCCGCTGTCACCTGTGTTATTCTCAGCGTCCTGGTTATTCCACTCCTGCCAGAAGTCTCCACGAGTTCCATCTGCCGTGTGATCCTGTCTTCTTGTGCAGTCCAGGTTATCTGCTCAGTGTCCGGATACCAGTGGGTTCCGTGCCCGTCTCCCTTCGGCTCTCAGGCCGCTCCAGCGATCCCCAGTGATCTCCAGTATCGGCTCCCTAGCCGCTCCAGCGATCCCCAGTGATCACCAGTATCGGCTCCCTAGCCGCTCCAGCGATCCCCAGTGGTCTCCAGCGTCTTCCTGTGTTACCCTCGTGTCATCCCCGGCTTCCAGGCCGCATCTCACGGTACTCAGTTCCCCAATACTGTGTACTCCCTGCTATTCACATTCCTCAGTGCCCTCCGTGTTGCTGTATAGCATTCAGTGCCATCGATCACCATCAATGGTTTAAGTACCCCTCAAAAGACTCTTGTAATTCTAACCCTGCCAAAGCCACAGGGGAACCTGGGCAGAGGGCCGCGACCTGGTCGGCAGTTGCAGCGAAGTCCATATCCCCTTGTGGGGGTCCCTGGTGAATACCACTGTCGGCTTAGACCCCGCACCTCTGCTTTAGGTCTCAGCCAATCCTCTGTGTCCCCGGCAGGTCGTCTCCCTCCAGCCTCCGTACATGAGCTCCAGCTACCTCAAGCCTCCTCGCTTCCAGTTCCCTGCGCCCTCCACTGGCGCACCCAGGTCAGTGCCGTGAACACAGATAGTCCAGGCCGTGACACCATTAATGCTACCACAGCACAATTAACACAACACACAAAACGTCTCACAGAGACGGAAGACCGCATATCTACCGTGGAAGACCAGTTTCATATTGGTAAAGCTCAATTGCAATTTCAAGACACCACAATGGGTAGTATTCAATGCGGCCAGCGAGGGGGTTAAACAGCGAGGATTGCAGAAAACCAGCAATCCTTGCTGTTTAACCCCCTCGCCAGCCACTTGCCCTATTCAACATTCCAGGGAAATCCTTGCCATCACAGGACGGCGAGAATTCCCCAAAACAGCGAGACCCAAGGCTAATGCAGAACACCCGCTGTATTTAGCCGTGAGTCTCACTGCTTCTGGAGCCCCATACGCCAATTCCCCCTTGCTCAAAAAACGAGCGAGGGGGAATTGGCGTATGAGGGGGGTGAGTTGAATTCTGACAGGGCGAGTGGTGCCCTGCTCACTGTCGCCGCTCGCCCACGGCATTGAATACACCCCTTTGTTGGCACTCACTGATAAAATAGAAGACTTGGAGAACCGCTCAAAACAGAATAACTTCTACCTCTTGTTTCCAAATGGCTTCCTGAAACCTTGGGCATCACCACTGCACCCTCATCTTGCATGGTGGAAAGAGCTCACTGCATTGGCCTGATAAAAAATCACTACAGCAAAGGCCCAGACCCGTCATCTTTAGAATGCTAAACTACGTAGACAAGGTCAAGATTCTGGAAGCATATATGAAAGCCAACAACTTCTGTTATGAGGGGTCTCGATTACTCATTTTTCAGGGTTTTTCCTTCCTAGTTTCATCAAGATGGCGAGAATTTTCTGCAATTTGTAAAGAGCTCTTTTCCAGGGACATGCGTTTTGCCCTTCTGTACCTGGCAAAGCTGAGGGCAAACCACATTTTTTTGAAAGTCCAGAATCTGCACAGAACTTTCTTAGCTCATATCTAAGGAAACATTCTACCCATATGACAATGACTGACGCCACTTAGACCAATCAGTATCGCCTTATTATAAATCTTCTACATATTAACAATGGTGATTATGTTTGAAACTGTTGGTCTATGTTATTGACCTGGTTACTTTATGCATATTTACTGGCCTCTCCTCAAATGAAGGAGGGAGAGGACAAGATTATTCTTCCTTTATGTTTATCCTCCCCACTCTTCACTAGATTTTCTAAGCTTGCATATTTTCTCTACATATTGTGACAGTTTTTAGAACTGTCATCTTGGGTTCAAAAATTATTGAAAATTTTGACAGATTTATTTTATTATGTTCGCTTGCACTTGTTACTGTGTGTTACTAATGTGATAGGTCACAGACTTCTTGGTCTACAACTACTTACTACTCAACATTTGCTTTCTAAACTATGTCATTCTCACTGCAGGCTGGGACAGTGAGATGACTCCCACACTTAGGTTCTGCCTTCCACGTTTCAATAGAGCAGGCATTGGTTGATAATGGGTTCACCTCCCATTACTACTTCTAACACCTAACCAAGACTTCGCTTAGGCTGGTCTCTTGGAACATCGAGGGATAGATCCCCCAGTTAAGCAGAAAAAGGTCATGAGACACCTAAAGAAACTCCGCCCAGATGTAATGTTTCTTCAAGAAACACATTGGAAACTTTCTGACCCAAACAGACTGTGTGAATCCTGACTAGGTGACTTTTGACTCAAAAACCAGAGAGGTTCTGATCCTCTTTGCCAATTCTCTGAATTATGAACTCAAGGATGAATGTGTTGACCCTGATGGCAGGTTTATATTCTTAAAACTCCTCATTGAACAAGAATTGTTCACTTTAGCCTGCATTTATGCCCCCATAGGCCCAAATGCACAATTTTTCATTGACTTATGAATTTACAAGACTGTACTGAAGGTTCTTTAATTTTAGGGGATGACTTGCTCAAGGTCCTAGATTCTTCCCTTGATGTATCCAACAGCCCACGACAGATTAACCTGAGCCGCAACGTACTGACCACACTCTCACTTATGGTCGACTCAGTACAACTCATAGACCCGTGGAGGTTCCTACACCCAGTAGCTAGGGAATACTCCTTCATTTGGGATGCAGTTAGAATCCCAGTGGTCGGAATCCTGGTGGTCAAAATCCTGACCGCCGAAATCCCGACACTTTCTCCCTCTATGGGTGTCCACGACACCCATAGAGGGAGAATAAATTAGTGTGCCGAGCTTAGCAAAGTCCTGGGCTTGCTGTGTGGCGAGCGCCGTGAGCCCACAAGGGGGGGCGATCCACATACCCCCCTTGTCGGGATTTTGGCATCAGGATTTTGACCACCGGGATTTTGTACCAATCCCCTTTTCTCATCCCCACAATTCCCTTTTCTCATTTAGACTATTGGTTGGTAGCCAGCCCTCTTTTACAAAGGATCACTGAATCAATGATATCCGACATTGTGATTTTGGATCATGCCCCCATTTGTCTAACGCTTACAATACAGACTACAAAACATTATGCATATAACTGGCATTTTCCTGACTCTTTCAGAAGATCTAAAAAATTACTTGACGCAATCCTTCCATACTTATGAACAAGATAATAGCATACACTCTGCATACACTCTACATCAATCTCTTTTGGCAGGCCTCTAAATTGGTCCTCCGAGGCCACATTCTATCTTACGTGGCTTCTAAAAAAAAAAAGTTCCAACAAAGATTAGCCCACCTAGTCACATCTGCTTACTTCACATTGTTGGCTAACCCATTTGAACCAAATAGATTACTTTACAAGGATGCAAAATCTGTCTATGACACTCTTTGCCCCAAACAAGCACAATTGAGGTTGTCATATCAGTCCAATAATTTTTTTAGATGGGGTAATCGCCAGGTAAATTACTGGCTAGTTTGGTTAACAAACCCAAATTTATTTCCTCTATCTTAACAGCCCAGGAAAAAGTCTCCACCGCCCAAGAGAAAATTAAAACGGAATTCCTTGACTTCTTAGAAAAACTGTACACTGCTCCACCAGATCACCCCACACAAGGTTTTTACTTCTTATCACGTGCTAACTTTACCCCACTCATCACAGCTGATAGAAGTATTCTTACTTCTCCCATAACTGAAGTAGAGACTGAAGCTTTTATTAAATCTTTAGCTAATG